>NW_015505846.1:618327-694373 GCF_001515645.1 Sinocyclocheilus grahami
AGACAGATTTGTGAACAATATTTGAGAGAAATAGGCCTTTTGTGTACATAGAAAAAGTCTTAGATCTTTGAGTTCAGCTCATGAAAAATGGGGGCAAAAACAAAAGTGTTGCATTTATAATTTTGTTCAGTGTATAAAGCAGTGCTTGGGCTGGCTCCAGATTACATTTGTGACTTGGTAACTCTTTCCACACCTTCTCGCTCTCTCCACTCTGCTGGTTGTTTTTCCTTGTATCAGCCTTGTTGTAAGTTAAAAACCATGGGGGGAAGGCTTTTTCCTATAACACGCCTAAGTTATGGAATGCATTACCTGTGTGTAACAAACGTTTGTAGGTCGGGAAGAAGGAGGCGGGAACCGGCGAACACTCAAAGAAACTTTAATAATAAAATAGCGCGACAGCCCCTCGCGGACGACTGCCGCGCACAAACGAAACCAACACACAAAATAAAATCCAGGCCTGGTCCTCTCTCGTCTTTCCCTGTCGTCACTCCTCCTTTGTATCCTTCCGGAGCTCCTCCGTGAGACTCGAGACCGGCGAGTGGCGCAGATGTCGCGCATTCGCAATTACTCCACCGGCCTCGCTCCGTTCCCCCGGCTCTCGGCCCCGCCCCTCTCGTCACACTGAGTTTATTAGGGATGCTGCTTTCTTGGATTGTTTTAAGAAACTTCTTAAGATTGATCTTTTTACTGAAGCTTTTAATTTATGACTATTACTATGATTTTATTTTTGATATTTGTTTGTAGATGTTGTAGCGCTTTGAGTATTAAGAAAGGCGCATTACAAATAAAATGTATTATTAATATTAACGTCATCAAGTTAATGAACGTAATGTGGAGCTTTTCATAACACTAGCTTTATTTGTGCTGCGCTCGCCAATGAGAAAACACAGTTAGAGTGATTCAGCTTTTGCTCCCTTGGGTGTGAAAAAGTTCAGGCCCTTTTTTAATAAACTGATTGTAGATCTGTTGTTCTTTAGCACCGGATCCCTGTCGGATTGATGATTATTCCTCATCTGTGACTTTCTCTGCTTGCTTTTTTCCACCTGGAAGATTTCAAGCCCTTTTTCATTGTAATTGCCTTGAAATCTTCATCTCCAAACTGAAGATAAAAATGATCTTTAGTATCTCATAGCTATATATAAATGTACATATCTTTGCTTCACTATGTGTGTGTGTGTGTGTGTGTGTGTGTGTGTGTTTATATATAAATAAATATATATTTCTGTCTTGACAACTCTCGAAGGGATTGGCATGGTAATGTACATGACAATGTTAATGTATTTGGTCTTGGCGGAATAGATCTGCTACACTGCTGCTGCTTCTCATCCAATACTGCTGCTGCACATATAACACATATGAATAACCCCCATATAGCATACATGAATCACCCCGTAGCAGATCTATACAGGTGGAGCTGGGGAAGGTGGAGGGTTTCTGAAGTGCGCTGCCAACTGCTACAGCAAACAAAAGCCAGGTATTTGAATATTGAGCATCGAGCTCACTGGCTACCGATACAGGTTAGAACCAATCAGCTGCCATGTGACAATGATGTCGCCAGGTCAGATTGTGCTAGACCTATCGGACTGCGCCATCTAGAGTTCAGGGCTTAAAATTAAAATTAACAGTGTTGTTCAATACAATCATGTCATTTCTTGGTTTTGATATTTTATTTTAGCCAATTATTATTGCCTCATCATTAGATTATATATAAATAGTCATACTAAAGCCTGGTTTTCACTTAGGTCTGTTTGTTGCAAAAAAATATCAGATTACTCAGTTGTCAAAATAATCAGTAGATTACTTGATTACCAAAATAATCATTAGTTAAGGGTTACGATCAGGCAAGAGGATCCGCGTTCCAGCAGTGGAGAGAACTCAAGGAGCGGGAAGGGCTCGGATCAGACGCCGAGGTTGCGTTGTTTTTTCTTGATAGGTGAGTAATGTTGATTTTAACGTGTTTGTTTTGGTGCTTTCAAATATCAACATTGTTTGGCACAAATTGCTTAGTGCACATTTAAATCTGTTTTTTAGACCGTTCAAACTGCAGAATTAAACTTTGGTGCAGATTCACAGAAAGGTTTTTTTGTTCAAACTTTGGATGAACGTTGAGTTGATCTGCAGCACAGATGAGGCGGGGGGGGGAGAAACATCACAAATCCACTGCCAAAACTCGTATTAAAACATGCTTCCTCATGTAGCTGTCAAATAAACCTGCCATATATTATATTATGTATATGCTGTAAGCTCCTTGACAAATTGCTTTTGTTTCTCTTTTGTAAGAGGCTTTGGATAAGCGTGTCTGCTAAAGGCATACATTTAAATGCAATACTAACCCTAACCAAGGGTTTTCTGGTTAGCAAGGCCCTGTTATCCTTGCTGCTGGATGCTATGTTTATCTAGTTGTAAAACAGCAATCAAAAAAGTATATATATTTCTGTCTTGACAACTCTCGAAGGGATTGGCATGGTAATGTACATGACAATGTTAATGTATTTGGTCTTGGCGGAATAGATCTGCTACACTGCTGCTGCTTCTCATCCAATACTGCTGCTGCACATATAACACATATGAATAACCCCCATATAGCATACATGAATCACCCCGTAGCAGATCTATACAGGTGGAGCTGGGGAAGGTGGAGGGTTTCTGAAGTGCGCTGCCAACTGCTACAGCAAACAAAAGCCAGGTATTTGAATATTGAGCATCGAGCTCACTGGCTACCGATACAGGTTAGAACCAATCAGCTGCCATGTGACAATGATGTCGCCAGGTCAGATTGTGCTAGACCTATCGGACTGCGCCATCTAGAGTTCAGGGCTTAAAATTAAAATTAACAGTGTTGTTCAATACAATCATGTCATTTCTTGGTTTTGATATTTTATTTTAGCCAATTATTATTGCCTCATCATTAGATTATATATAAATAGTCATACTAAAGCCTGGTTTTCACTTAGGTCTGTTTGTTGCAAAAAAATATCAGATTACTCAGTTGTCAAAATAATCAGTAGATTACTTGATTACCAAAATAATCATTAGTTACAGCCCTGGATTAGTTAAAATATTTCTAAATACAACTGCATTGTTTTACTTTTTGTAATTAAAAGACAAATATTTTGTCATTGAAAATGTTTAAAAAATAGTATTAAAATATTGTCTTGTTCTAGTGAACCAAGTATCTGTATTTTGTGTGTATGATACAGTTTTCAGTCTTCAGGTTAACCATATACTCATGAAAAAAAAATCAGTTTGAATAAAGAAAGCAGTAACTTTGCCATAGTATCCTGTCAAATGTTAAAGTTGCCACAGTCATTGCATACTTTGCATGTGCTGCCCCGCCCCCGAAAAAAAGTTCAGGCTCAGGATTTTTGTTTTGCTTTAACCCCTGAGAGTTTCATGCCAGAACTCTGTGTGTGTGTGTGTGTGTGTGTGTGTGTGTGTGTGTATATATATATATATATATACACACACACACACACACACATACATACAATAATAATGAAAAGAAAATATATGAAACGTATGAATGTTTTAAAACAACTGGGTTTTATTGCAGATCCTCAAGTCATCCAGTGCTCAGTCTCCAATCAAAGAACGAACCCGAGGCAAGTCTTTATCACCGCGCCGCCGAGCAGGCAGCAGCCCTCAAAGACGCCAACATGTCCACAGAAGAGACAAATCGTAAGTAATGGACACTTTGATGTTGAGGAAACTCAGTTCTGAGAAATAAGCTGTGGAAAATATCCACTTGTGTGTAAGTCACTTGGTAGAAAAGTTTCTGTCAAGAAAATAAGTATAAATGCAGTCTTAAGCTGTCAGTGGTTTATTGGCAGCTGTGACTCATCATGACTTGCAGCAGGCCATGCAAGCTTAAAAAGTAATTACTTGGGTTGCATTTATTTAATGTTGACATATTTTTAGTGATCTTCATATTTCGGGTGATTATGCTCTTGGAATGTAATTAGACAGTTTTATTAATAATCCTTTGAAAATTAGCCATTCAAGGAGTGTTTACAATGACAGGCATTAAATCTGATGTCACCAAGATGCTGTACTGCTAAAAAACATTTTTTTAATTATACATATTTAGGTTATAATATGTATGTTGTTGTGCAGCTTAGTATTTTGTGAATTCTTTGGTAATATTATAAATGAATGTCTTTACCATCACTTTTGATTCAATGCATCAACTTTTGAATGGTAGTGTATACATGTATTTATTTATATATTAAGTTATCTTTTACTATACAGTACAGTACACTACTGTTCAAAAGTTTCTTATGCTCATCAAGACTGCATTTATTTGGTCAAAAATAAATTAAAACTGTAAGAAGAAATTAATCCTTTTATTCAGCAAGGATATGTTAAATTGATAAAAAAAAGTGATAGTAAAGACTTGTATTGTTGTTATAAACGATTTTTATTTTGAATTCTATTCTATTTTAATATTCATTCAATTAAATCATAGCCTTTTGAAGATTAATAAAAACTTTAGGCTGTTTTACAATTCCTGTTTTTTCCATCGCCAAATTTAATTAAGAATTAAGACATTTGTTATTAATACTTAGGCTTTTTATGAGCTAAAAAAATTATTAAACAGAGGGAATTTTTTATTTATTTTCACACTGTTCCTATCTAGTTTTAGTTGCAAGTGAAATGCTCACACTGTCATGCCCAGATGTTGAGCGGTGGTCACTGAGGTTACTGAACACTTGAAGAAGACACACATTGTCTGATCATGTTTCGTGTCCATGCAGTGGCTTTAACCCAGTGTATTCTCATTAGAGCCGTGATGGTGACACTGTGAAGCAGGTGCTGGCAATCCGTTGATTAATCTCTTCTAGCAGCACATGGTTGGCCGCTTCTCGTGTTACTAAAGCACTAACCTGTTCCTCTCGTCCAGGTGCTTGACTTATGGATTCAAAGTTTCTATAGCAGCGCAGCGCAAATACTGGTGGAGAAGCTCTTTTATTGTGCCAAGTGGAGCGGATAGCCCCTTTTAGCTCTACTGATCACTTTACAAGTGAGACTTCGGGCTGCTTTTGTCTGTGGTGTTGAGGAAATAAGGTTCCTTTCTTTTTAGTTCCGCCCCTGGGAAATATAGGCAGTGCACTGTATCTACTAAGAAGAGAGTCATAAAAAGTGACATAGTGGTAGATAGCAAAGCTTCCTCTCTGAAAGAAGTGGTCATTTTAGAAAGACATATATACATAGGGATCCCTAAGCTGTGGGGAAAAAAGACCTAGAGCAGGGAGTTAGGGGTAATTATTTAAGCGAAGTGGCGTTTTAAACACTTGCAGCTAATGTGACTCTCCTCTGCTGTCAGTACAAGCTGCCCTCGGGCAGTACACTGGGTTGGCGTTCGCTCTAATAGGATGCGACGAGTCCAATGCAACAGCTGTGGTGGATGCGGGCTTCATTGACATGTCACGCTGAAATGAACCAATGAATAATCCTTCTGCATAAACATACAGTGATAATCAGAAGGTCCTGTTTATGTTTTAGCATTTCAGAGCTCAGCGTCTGATGATGTAACTAAATCCTCTGAAGCACCGGATCATGTTAAAGCTGCTGTGCTTTAGTTTGCATGTGTGTTTGTCAATGCTCTGTGAATTTTAGCTGACGAAATAAATATGATTATGAATTTCACGTAGGAGCAAAAGATTTCTCCATACAGAATTTGCCACGGGCTTAAGTTGGTTGTGCGTTGACGGAAAGCTGCTTAATTTGAAAGTGACTTCTGAATTTGAAAGTGAATTCTGATTCGTTGTAGTGAATCGGTTTGTCCTAAATGGTCTATTCTTATATATATATATATATATATAAAACTAGTTCATCCTAAACAGTCCTCGTTCATCTTAACAGTCCTCAATGATTCAATGGTCTTATGTAGTGTTCGAAATGCCAGTTAATTCAAGTGAATCGATTCATTCAGACGGTTCATGTAAATTAACAGATAAAACATAAAAAAAAAAAAAAGTATTCACTGATTAAGATCCCTGAACTATGTTTAGTTTTGAAGATTAGTGTGTTTTTGCTGCGTTTGGTATAAACTTAACATTTCAGGTTTTATAATTTTACTGAAATTGAAAAAACCCCACATTTTACTTAAGTGCTTAAGTCCTTGATGTCTTGAAACGAAGTAAGATTCTGAAAAAGACAGCAAGCCCCATCACAACCATCAAAGACGCTCATCTAGAGTATGTTTGTTAAGCAATTTAAAAATACCACAGCAACGTCCCCTATGTGTGTTCAAGCTTGAGCCGTTGAGTTTCGTTTAATTACATGTTGTATTGTAGTGCTTCTTTTGACACGTCTAAAAAAAGAACTCTTGATTGTTGTGTCTCACAATGCTGTAATTATTTAGTCAAACTAATATACCTCTAAGATGATAGGATGAACCGCACAAGGCATGAAATGATACTAAAGTTTAGACTTCAAATCTGTGGACCTCCTGCTTCCCAATCGGAGCTATTTTTGCTGTGTTCCATAGCACCTTCCTGTCACATGGTCTGAGATGTTAATTACTGAGCAGCAGCTGAAACACACCACACATTTAACGTCAGCATCACCCTCAGTTACACTGAGGAACTGCACAGCAAATGCATCTCTTGGCAGATGAGTACAGTGGAAAGAATTATAAAGTTACGAAATGAAGTCACGCTGAATCTGCTCTCCAACTCCCCCGCAGTTCTACAGCTGATGATTATGAGGTTTTGCCACTGTCATAAAATCCCCTGCAGACATGCAGCATGTGACAGTCCCTGAAGCTCTTAAAAGGAAACGTCTTATACAAATACTACATATATTCTGTCATTATTTACATGTATGCTGTGTATTGTGTTTTATAGGATACAAAATGAGGCTTTGTTGAAGAGTCTTAATGTAATTCTTTAAGATTTAACTTCCAATGTTGGGGTAACGCATTACAAGTAACACGAGTTACGTTATTAGATTACTTTTTTCAAGTAACGCATTACTTTTAATTTAAAAAAGTTACCTTTTAAAATAAGTAACATAAGATACTTTGCTTTCTCATTTATTCACTGACAGCTCTCCTGTCCCTGTGTTGAGAGAAATAAATATCACTTTTGGGCTTTTTGTTTTTAAAGATATGCAAGCCCAGCAAAACTAACGTAATGCATTACTTTCCATGAAAAGTAACTAGTTACTTTTTTTATGGAGTAACGCAATATTGTAATGCATTACTTTTAAAAGTAACTTTCCCCAACACTGGTAACTGTAGCTCTTATCAGGTAACTAATGACCACAACTGTCATAAACTCCCAAAAGGACAAAAACAAGCAAACAAAAGAAACAAAATTATCTTAAAGGAACACTCCACTATTTTTGAAAATAGGCTCATTTTCCAACTCCCCTAGAGTTAATCATTTGAGTTTTCCATTTTCAAATCCATTCTGCCGATCTGTGACCAAAGGGTTTCTATATTTTTCCTATTTAAAACTTGACTCTTCTGTAGTTACATCGTGTACTAAGAACGACGGAAAATAAAAAGTTGCGATTTTCTAGGCCAATATGGCTAGGAACTATACTCTCATTCCAGTGTAATAAATCGGCCTAGAAAATCGCAACTTTTCATTTTCCGTCGGTCTTAGTACACGATGTAACTACAGAAGAGTAAAGTTTTAAATAGGAAAAATATAGAAACCCTTTGGTCATTTTTGAGCGAGATGCTAACGGTCTAATCAGATTCAACGTTCAGATCCTATTTTCAAAAATAGTGGAGTGTTCCTTTAAAAGGAGTCCAGAGAACTTACTGAAATAGTCTACTGAAACCATATAAGTTTAAACCATATACGTTTGTGTGAGGAACAAACCAAAATTGCCCAAAAGGTTCATGTGTAAAACCGTTGTTGTATGGCTTTTTTTGTGTACAAAAATCATATTTTTGTATATTTCTGTGTTTATGGAGGAACTAACAGTTATAACAAAGCCATAATAATATGGCTTTGCAGTGACATGAGAGGAAATAATGACAGAATTTACTTTGCGTGAACTGTTTCTTTAAGGTTGCAATAAAATGGATTGTAGTTCTTGAAAAGGGAGTTTTAAAAAACGAAATATCTCCCTTTGGAGGGGACTTTGAGATTTGTAACTCTTTTTAAAAAAAAAAAATTTTTTATGCCCAAACATACACACTACACACTGACTAAAATTAAAAAAGTGAAAAAGCATAATATGACCCCTTTAAAATTTGGTGTCAAATTTTTCACTCAGAATTTTATATTAAATTTGACCGTTAATTACAGAAAATGGCAAGTAAAACATTGAATTAAATATTACTTTTTAAAGTAAAGACTGAAATAGCATTTTCTTGTTAAGTGTACTCCTGTGATCTGTTTTATTTACAACTTTGAAAAATTCCGTATTGACATTTTTCTGAGTGAAGCAGATTATTGAAAAAGTAAAAAAAAATGTAAGGTTGGAACTTAGTTCTTTGCAATGCTAGTTTATTGGATGGACGCAGATCTGAATGTGAGCTTGCAGTCAGTTGTAAAAAGAAGGGGAATATAAGTGGACTAAACGATTGGAAAAGGCCTGCATACGTCATCAGAGAAAAAGATCCAATTATGTTTTAATTAAAAATGACAAGATCAAAAAAGTTTTAATAACATCTATAACTCACATTTACAAAATAGATGAAAATTCTCACTTCAAGCTCTGCAGTCCCATTCCCTGCTGATTTTCTCACCACAATTTTCTGTCCATCATTAAAGACCAGAAACACCCAGAAGATAAAATGAAAATATGCATGTGATTCTCTCCAGAGTTCGGAGTTTGCGTTATTCTTCCTAAAGGTTGTTCTTCAGCTGTCAAAAAAGTGCATTGGGAAATATAATTCTTAGTATTTGTTTCTAATATTGGCCAAACCAAGACTGATAATAAAAAAACTAAAGTCACACTATTACTGTTTTGACTGTATTTTTAATCAGTGAAACCTTGGTGAACATAAGAGACGTATTATATAACTTATATATTTGATCAGTTATGTGTCTTAGGGTTGAGATATAAAAGTGTGTTTGTTTTGACTAATCATAAGGCTGCTATTGTGGTTTCCTGCAATGACAAATCTATTTACATTTATTTGGTAACACTAATGTTTGCCTGAGAAACTTTCATTCTTAGTCTTTTATGAAGGAAGGAATTGTAAAAGGCAGAGCTGGAGAGGACCTGCCTTGGCACTGCTGTGCGATTGATCGCCTGGCGTTGAAGCACATGCTTCAAATAGCCCACATCAGTCAAAAGAACATGGAGATTGACTGTTGATTTGAAGAGAAGTAACATAAAAGTGAATAGTGGAAGGGAAAATGTGATAGACCTTTGAAGGCAACAACAGTTACGGCTGTGCTGGAGGACTGTGATGGAACACTTTGATCTTCAGCAGCTCTGTGTTCTCAGCAGGACTGAAAGTGGTGGTTGAACATATTAATGCGATTTATCTCAGCAAATAAACCTGTGGGATAAAAAAGGTGTGAGATTCAATTTAGTGATAGACTAAAACAACAGTTTGTCCACGAACTGTGTTTATCTAACAGCACTTGACATTTTTAGTGTTTATATCAATTCACTTGACTGTGTTAACAAGAGAGCAAAAGTAAAAGAAATTAGCTGGCCATATTCTGTCTAAAATGTAATTGGCTCAATATTTAAAGTAAACTAGGTAGGTTTATTTGTCAGGGACTATATTTTCTAGCGGAAGGTTGAATTTGCTTAACAACAAAACTTTAATATAAGATTGTGTCCTTAATATTTTTATTATTTTGTATTTTTACACTACTGCTCAAAAGTTTTGGGCTCAGTGAGACCTTTTTTTTAAACTTTTATACAGCAAGGATGCATTAAATTGATCAAAAGCTATTAATTTCTATTTCAAATAAATGCATTTTTTTTTTAACTTTAAATTCATCAAAGAATGCTGGAAAAAAGGTTTCCACTAAAATATTAAGCAGCTCAACTGTTTTAAACATTGATCTTAATAAGACATGTTTCTCAGCATATTAAAATGATTTCTGAAGGATTGTGTGACTGAATACTAGACACAAATTCCACATTGCATCACAAAAATAAATTACATTTTAAATATAGATCAAAATAGAAACAGCTATTTTAAATTATAAAAATATTTTACAATACTACTGTTTTTACTGTATTTTTGATCAAATAAATCCAGCCTTGGTGAGACTACTTTCAAAAACAATAAAAAAAAAATCATAGAGCCCAAACTTTTGAATGGTTATGTATATCAATATGTTGTTTATTTAGCATTTTTTATTTATTACATTTTTTTATGTATATTTTTTTACACAATTATATCATTTATTAAAATAATATGTACTGTATACTAATTTCATTTTTTGGGGGCCTTCTTACACTCTTACTAATGTGGTTAATTCTGCTCTAAAACATTTCATCCATGAACCAAAAGGTTCAGCATATTTGCGCAACAATAATCTCTAAAATGAAGCTAACCTAAACATGTTTCTTTGCAGGCCAGCAGCACTGGACAGAAAGCCAGCAGAGCTCAGCACCCTCAGTGATGGCTACCAGATCCGCATCTAAGACACTAAACGTACCAGCTTTATCCTCCACACATCCCCCCTCAGTCAGATCCACTGAAGATGTTTTTAAACACTATTTAATGCACATTGTGAACTGTACAGGATATTGAACACATTTATAGTTGTACTTTCATGTTAGAGAGAGCATTTGGTGCCCTTCTTAAAGTCAAAAGCAAAAGTTGAAAGCAATTTTAAAAAATGTTTTTAACAGAATATGATGTTCCTTTTCCAGCCATGACATTTTTTTTAATAGTGGAACATTTAAGAGCGAAGGATATTAACTTTACTTTAAAAAATGTTTTTACCCTAGTAATTGTCAAGTATTTTAAAAGTTGTGAACTGACTGAAATATTCAAGCAAATATGGAAAATGTGGGGGAAAGGCTCTATTTTTGGACAGAATGTCCACAAGCAGTGAGAGCTGGAGTTTGAATGGATTGTGCTTGGCAGAGAGATGTAAACCTCAGTGCCTCGTGCTGTGCTGCTGGTAGTTTTGGGGGCTGACTGGCCTAGAGGAGAGAAGACGTAAGCTTTTTTTGCCAGAAGCGCAAGGACACAAGGGACCTAAGCTTCAGAGAGCTACTCATTCTGCCCACAAGAACTGTATTCAATCCACTTTACATTTTTTTTGTTTTTTTTGTTACCTGCATACAGTCCCAAACGCTCCTGTGATATGGAAGGAATGGACATGATTTAGTGACTAAAGTTTGACGTCAGCTTACATTGAAGGCTTTGTACGGTTTTTATTTTCTCATAAAAATGTCAGTTGCAGTTGTAGAGATTTTTTTTTTACCGGTTGTTAAACCAGTACAGTATTTTGTGGTTTTATGTTTTTTGAGCATCTCTGTCCTAAAAGGACATGGTGACGGGGGGGGGAAAAAACTTGCATTCTCCTGCGAAACAAAAGTTTTTGCGAGGGAATGCAAAAGCAAATATACATTTTTAAATATTAAGTGGGAGAGAAAACTATTTTTCAATGCTTTTTCCAGCGAACGCAAATTTTATTGAGGGAACGTGATACTTTTGCGACATTGAAATATAATTTTTAGGATATAAAAGTTTCTTGGGGGGGGGGGGGGGAGCAATACTTTTACAAAAGCGATCAACCGCTCAGTTTCTCAGCAAAACTTACAAGAGAGTTTCTTGAGAGAATGCAAAAGTTTTGCTGGGGAACGCAAAATCATTGAAATGTACATTTTACTCCCATCTCATATTTTTTCCATCACCATGTCCCTGTCCCCTTTATCAACAGCATATCACTTTGAATTTTCTCACCTCATGAGATTAAGCTATGCACATGGAGAAGGTCTGCCAATCCGTCCTTCTTGACAGCAGACCTGTCTTTAAAATTGTAGCAGTGACATTGTTACCAATTCTTCATGGGTTGTGTGAGCGGTTCCTCTCTGAACGATGTTTATTGGGTGCTATTGACTAAACCACCACATTATAGCTAGCTCATTCTGCCTTGTAATTGGTACCAGCTTTCTATCAAAAGCTACCGAACCACACAAGTGCCAGCCCCATTGAATACATCCAAATCATCCATAGGGCTGAAGGTTTAATCCCAGTCACATGAAGATGAAAGGTCATGAGTTTCAAGGACATATCTAATGTACCATGTTGAATTGCTCAGACCCTTTCTGGGAGAGAAGCGGCCTGCTGCTGAAGAACACCACATTGTTACTGATTTCTATCATTTATAACTTCTTGTTTAACTAATCAGATGTGTGAAATTGTGAGTGAAACTTTATGGCAGACAAAAATGTTTTAGTTTGTAAATGGCTTTCTGGTTTTAAGGAAATGCAGTGATCTCCCCTCAAAGGTGCTAAGATGAGACATGTTACCCATTATAAAATTCAATTATTTTAGCACTGACTCTTTTTTTATGATTAAAGAGCACATTAAATTTATGTTTCTGTAGCACAATGATTAGAAAGTGAGTTTATCTCGGTTACAAGATACGTTTAATGGTATGCATTACCAAAAAACAATTCATATGTGAAATGAATAGTCATGAGATTGTAGATGGAATTTTGGTTTCCATGTGTTAAATGCGGGCTTGCCTGAAAATACAATCAATTTTGATGAATGATAAATAATCACAATTTTAAAGGAAATGTTTTTCTCAGTAAGAATGTTAATGATGTGACTCATTATGAAGACCTCAACTTGTCCTCAGTTTTCTGTTCATATTTTTCATATTATAAATGTATTGGCCTAAATAAGGATTCATTTAACCCTCAACTGTCTTATACACATTTTTCGTAAGCCTTACCTCGGCTTGCACCATTTGTCCTCTTTTCTGTCATAAATTTGTTTTTGGGTCACCTCAGTTCCCCCACGATGAAACATTAATGTAATTTGTTCATTCCTCTATAGCATGTTTTAATAAAATCTATTGTTTTTCTGTAAGTCTGTGATTGGGCCGTTCCCTGTGCTTATTTTCACGGTTCTCTGGAATACTTGATTCTGATCTGGACAATCCGGTGTAACGCAACCGATGCCATTTGATATCGAAAATGATTTCAGACTTAAGAGTATAAGTATACTCTTAATATACTTTTCATAGCAGAAATGTATGTTCTCGTATTTATTTATTTTCCATTTAATAAACTCGTTTATGTTGCTATACTACTGACCGGCTGACTGTACATTACCCATACCTTAGCAGTGAAGACTGGTTTTGTAAGGTTTTAAAACTCAACAAACGCACTCCTCTCTGTGGGCCAAGGATCTGCTCTTGCAAAAGAGAAGCTCTGAGATTAAACCAGGTGATGTAACCTCAGCGTTGCCCTAAATCTCACAGCCACAGTTACAGAACGCAGCCTGAGTGAAGTCTGTCTGTATGGAGGGAATATGCCCACATTAATCTGCTTACAAAGACAGCGTCACACATGAATAGAGCCCCGGAGGATTTACCATTTTTCATCTCTACTCCCAAGATAAAAGGCCTCCTAGAACACCCACTATTGTCTCGCGCCTAGAGAAAATATCCCAGGTCGGTCAAAGAACACCCAAGAATTTCAGCGTCTTATCATCTGGATTTTAATAATCCAGAAATACCGCTGAATTCTTTATCAAATTCTTACGAAACGACCTCAAAGTAACTGCCGCTGTCAGCAAGTTTTCCCTTCACTTTCAGAATATATTCAAACTGTAATGTACATTTCAGTTGCAAAGTCATAAGAATTAGTTGTGGGAACAGGCTTGAAACTGAATGAATGAATATTTCAACTAGTTGTCAAAATTTCACATTTTACTTTGTTGAACTTGATGTAGTACAATAACTAAAACTGAAATAAAAATTCATAAAAATATCAATAAAAATGACAAAACAACAAAGCTTTAAAATCAAAATGAAAACAGAGCTAAAATAAAATTTACTTTAAAATGTTAAATAGCATATGATACTAAAACAACACTGATAATTATTACCATTAGTAAAATGCTCCTATTTTACTTTTCAAATAATTTAATTATAAAATATAATATCAGCACAACAATTTGAAAAGACATGAATTTCAGAATTTCGCTGTATTCAACATGTTGCCCTTTGCTTTAATGACCCCACTGTACATTTTTTGCTAAATAAAGAGCAACACAAAATACTACACAAATAACTGCTTGAAGATAAAATCATTTATTATTTTTCACCTTCTTATAATCTATAAAATGATGCAAGTCCGAAATAGTTAACTTGTAAATCTGGGGAAAAAAATGTACATCTTCAAATGACATGCTTATTGTCAAAGCTGCCATTTTTCATAATAAAACATCCCTAATTTATTGATTACAGTGTGCATGTCACCATTCCATAATGCACTGGGTAAATCAGTTAGCAATAACTTAGACAAGTTATTCCACTTCTGCTTCAAGTTTGTTATAGACTGTCTCAAGAGAATCTGTGAGTCATGTCATTTTTTTGCTGGTGTGAGTTTGTTAGAAAAATGTTCCATCTCTGGCTACAAACATATTAAAGGCTTTATGATACTTGCAAATGCTTTTGTTCAGCTTGAGGGTGCAGACGGAAACGTGTCAAAAGCGGCAGGTGGTCAGAGGAGTTGTGCTGGTTGGGAAGACCGTTAACCTTCTGCAGTTCATCTTCCCCCACCAGGGATAACCTGCCCAGGAGCTGCAGACCCTTCTCTGGTGGCACACTGCATTCTGGGTAAACGAAGGAAAAAATAGTGCCATGGTAACCAGCAGCAGCAGAAATTTTGCTGTTGAATGTACTGCACTGCAGCAAACTGCAGAATCACAAGTCACATGATTACAGGAGCAGTGATGCAACATGTACATTGATAGTCTAGTGGCATCAGCTTCTACTTTGAGGATATTTAAAGGAATAGTTTACCCAAAAATTTAAGTTTGCTAAAAATGTACACCTCCTCAGGCCATCCAAGATGTAGATGAGTTTATTTTTTCATGGGAACAGATCTGGAGAAATGTTCGATTATGTCACTTGCTCATGCATTCTCTGCAGTGAAAGGATGCTGTCAGAATGAGGTTAATGATGGATTTGTTTATTATAAACAAGCAGCTTTTCCCTTCACAAGACATTAATTGATGGACTGGAGTCATGTGGATTACTTGTGATGTTTTTATCAGCTGTTTGGACTCTCATTCCAACGGCACCCATTCACGGCAGAGGATCCATTGCTGAACAAATGAAGTAATGCTACATTTCTGATGAAGAAACAAACTCATAAACATCTTGGATGGCTTGCGGGTGAAGTACACTTTCAGCAAATGTTCATTTTTAGGGAACTGTTCCTTTTACGCAAATACATGTTTATGTGGTGACAGCAACCACAATAGCTGCAGAAATAAATAATCGGAATTTTTATTTGAAATTAAATGCTACATTACACAACAACTATTTCCAATGAATTTAAAAGAGAATAGTAATGTAATGGTCGAACCTGCTTGATCCATCACATCCCCCCGAGCTGCAGAGTAGAAGATGTAATCGACGGTGATGGCTGTCCGTGAGTGGCATGTGGTGATCTCAGGTTGACCGCTCTCTTTCAGGTAGTGGGAGTATGCAGAGGTCAGCTTCAAACAGTGCTCAATGCTGGCCTTGGTAAAACTACAAACAGATCGCATGAGAGAAGAATAATCACTGTTAGTATTTAAAGGAAACCCGGGGTTTTAAGACTTGTATGGCTTAATATAACGTAAATGATGTCTCTTACTTAAATATGTAGTAGAAAACCCATGAAAGATTTAAGTTATTTAAAAAAAAATCCACATTGTTTTATATATATTTTGGACTATTGGGGTGCCATTATTTTGATGACGTCAAATGGTTGCACTCTTGTGAGCTACTGGCGCTACCTGTTGCTATTTTTACCACAACTCGGAATACACAACACGGAATATAAAAAATACAGATACAATCATGACCACAGCTACTGAAAGTGCTTACAGGTGGCGATGTATATCAGCGTAGGCTTAAACCAAATGCCGCACCATCGATTTTTCCCCACATGGAGTCTAAATGCCCCGGATATCGAGTGAAATCCACGCTGAGAAACTCCTTCAGTGGCTGCAGCATCATGACAAGGGTCGGCATATTTACATCCTGCCAGGATGGCATCTAGCATTTCTTGTCTCTGCCGTTGGTCAGCTACTGAGCTGTGGTCTACTAAAAGCCTCAAAGGCATCAGGGCTAAAGTGGAGAGAACAAAGACGCGGGTCTTTAGGAAGTTTATTCGTCCACAAGCATCTTCCCATTCCTTTCTCCTCTTCTTATCGCTAGGAAAGCAGTGAAGACTTACATCACATCTCTTGTTGCCCTTCAACTGAAAATTACAACCAAAAGTCGCACAATGTGACATCATATCAGTATTTTATTTTCCTAGATGTGTATTCCGAGTTGTATTGCGGTAAAAAAATAGCAACAGGTAGCGCCAGTAGCTCACCGAGTGCAACTATTTGACCTCATTGAAATAATGGCGCCCACATAGACCAACATATGAATAAATCGATGTGGATTTTTAAATAATGTAAACACAAGGAACACAAGAGATCTACAGAAACTTTAATTAATACTTTTATCAATGCGACTGGCATGACTGAATCAAGCAAGGCACTATAGAGATATGGATTTATATTTACCCATCCGGTTCTGCCCGCTCCAGATCCCTCAAATCAGAATCTGTGGAAAGATTTCAAACTAAATGTTAGTAGTTGCATAACATTTTCAAAGTTGTTCCAGAATTACATTAAAACTGGGACTGTCCCTGTTGAAATTAATATTACTGTATACAACATTATAAGATGAAATTTCATAAAATGACTGAGAAAATGACTTGCGTCCTTTATTTTCAGATGCCACTTAGTTTGATATTTGAAATCGAATCTAATGACATTCATACATTTCTAAGTTGCTGTAACTGTTAATAGCAGAGGAGCAAAAAAAAAGTTCCCATAATGGTTAATGTACACAACTGATCAAAAGTTTGGGCCACTAAGATTTTTTTTATTTTAAATTCAGCAAGAATGCATTAAATTGATCAAAAGTGAGCATAAAGACATTTATAAAATTACATAATGTTACATTCATTTGAATCAAAATACTGAGCAGCACAACTGTTTACATTGATAATAATACATGTTTCTTGAGCACCAAATCATCATATGAGAATGATTTCTGAAGGATCAAGTGACACTGAAGACTGAAGAGTAATGATGCTAAAAATTCAGCTTTACCATCACAGAAATAAATTACACTTTAAAATAGAAAAGTTATTTTAAATAGTAATAATATTTCACAATATTACGGTTTTGACTGTATTTTTGATCAAATAAATGCAGCCTTGTTAAGAATAAGAGACTTCTTTCAAAAACATAAAAAAAAAATTCAGACCCCAAACGTTTGAACAGTACATATAATGATCATTAGAAATAACATTTCAACACACTGTAGAAAATAATGTTAAATTATTTATCTGATTAGTTTCTAAATGTTCTTGGCAATTATTATCGGTTTACATTATACGGTGGGTATAGAAAAGAATCACCCCCCTTTTAAAATAAACACATTTTGTTGCTTTGCAGCCTGAAATGAAGATGGACACAGTTTTTGTTTTATTCAGCTGTATTTACGTGCAACTTACAAGCGAAAGATATAACACCAACATGTCAGAAAAAAAATAAAAAAAGAATCACCGAGTTGGAAAAAGGATCACCCCCTTGTGTCAGTATTTTGTTGAACCTCCTTTTGCTTTAATTACAGCCTTTAGTCCGTTGGGATTTGTCTCTACTAACTTTGCACATCTAGACTTTGCAATATTTGCCCACTCTTCTTTGCAGAACTGCTCAAGTTCAGTTCAATTTGATGGTGACCGTTTGTAGACTGCAGTCTTCAAGTCATTCCACAGATTTTCAATGGGGTTAAAGTCTGGTCTCTGGCTAGGCCATGCACCTTTTTCTCCTTCAACCACTGTGTGCTCTGGGTCATTGTCATGCTGGAAGGTAAACCTTCTTCCCATTGACAACTTTCTGGCCACATATTTCCTCAAGAATTTGACAGTATTTTGCTCCATCCATTTTTCCTTCTATCCTGACAAGTGCTCCAGTCCCTGCTGCAGAGAAACATCCCATAACAGGATATTACCACCTCCATGCTTTACTGTAGGAATGCTGTTATTTGGATGGTGAGCTGTATAGGATTTCCGCCAGACATATCGTTTGGTGTTGAGGCCAAATCATTTAATTTAGTCTCATCTGCCTCAGAATCTGCAAGGTGCGTTTTGGCAAAGCTCAGTCGTGACTGCATGTGGCCTTTCTTGAGGAGTGGCTTTTAACTTGCAACCCTCCCGTACAAGCCACATTTGAGGAGAATTTGTGATATTGTTGTCATATGCACACAATGACCACTCTTTGTAATGAATTCCTGCAACTGCTTCAGAGTTGCTGTTGACCTCTTGGTAGCCTCTCTGACCAGTTTCCTCCTGGCTCTTTCATCCAGTTTGGAGTGACGTCCTGATCCAGGGAGGGTCTCTGTTGTACCAAATACCTTCCACTTCTTAATAATATACTTCACTGTGCTTCTAGGCATTGATAAAGCCTTTGATTTTTTTTTAACCATCTCCTGACTTGTGCCTGTCCACAACTTTATCCCGGAGATCCTTTGATGGGCCACCCATAATTGATTGTTTGCTTCAGTTGCACTACCAAGGACTGAAATGCTCCAGGAAACTCTTTTCATGCTGAGCTAATCAAAATAAAGGTGATTAGCTACACCTGATTGAGTTCACGAGTCATTTTTAGGAGGGGGTGATCCTTTTTCCAACTCTGTTGGAAATTCTGTTTTTTTTCTTACATGTTGGTGTTATATCTTTCACTTGGATAAAAAACTGGATAAAACAAAAACAGTGTCCGTCTTCATTTCAGGCTGCAAAACAACAAAATGTGATTATTTTAAAAGGGGGTGATTCTTTTCTATACCCACTGTATGTAATAAGGGCTGAAAAGTGACCTGTTGTTTGGCTTTCATACAGGCACTGCTGAGAGATGCCCAGACATCTGGGCCAAATTGGCACACTTAGAATGCGCTGCCCCCTTGGGTTCTCCTCCTGTCCTGACACCTGCAAAATCAACAAGTCAGACAATTTAAAAGAGTCCGAAAACTGTCAAAACTGTCCGAAAAAAAATTTGAGTGAGGAAATGTTGCAAAATTCTCGACCTTCCCAATAGGTAAGTCATCATATTCCAGTCTGCTGTCCCTAATAAAGTGATACAGGGGTGACCAAGGAACAGAGTTAAAATCTCCACAGAGCAGAACAGGACAAACGTTGCTGTCAGGTAACTGGGCCACCCGGCTTATCTCTGCCAGCAGCATAGCCAGCTGGGCCAGTTTAATGTCCCCACGTCTAGGGTTGTACAGTAAATGTGTGTTGGCCACACAGATGTTGGTGAGGGAGCAATGGGGGTCAATGGGCCGCAGCAGCACAATCAGGCCCACATTATCACGGTCCAATAGAGGGATGCCACGCTGGAAATACTCTATAGGGTGACAGGAGACTAAAGAGAAGCGCTCACGTTTGAAGACCACAGCACATCCATCAGGCTTCAGTCCTGTTCTCCGTTTGTATTCACAATGGTAGCCTGTTGTAAGGGCAAAAGATCACCGCATTAAAAATGAAGTGCTGTATTCATCACTATTTATTGTTTCATAAATACAGTATGTTTCAAAAGTCCACTTGTGAAAATGCTTTTATATTGCATTTTATTTTGCAATCAAATTAATTTTTTTCCATTACAATAATGTCATATTTCTTTTTTAATTAATCAATTCTTTTATTCAGCAAGGAAGCATTAAATTGATTAAGTGACAGTTCAGTGAAACTCTTTTAAACTATTTCAAATACACGCTGTTCTTTTGAACCTTCTATTCATTAAATAATCCTGAAAAAATACATCACGGTTACCACAAAAATATTAGGCAGCACAACTGTTTAACATTGATAATAATAAGAAATATTTCCTGAGCATCAAATCAGCATGATTTCTGAAGGATCATGTGACACTGAACACTGGAGTAATGACGGCTGAAAATTCAGCTTCACCATCACTGGCATAAGTTACATTTAAAAATATATTCAAATAGAAATAGTTATTTTAAATTGTAATAATATTTCACAATATTACAGTTTTACTGTATTTTTGATCAAATAAAAAAACCTGTTTGTACAGTAGTGTATATATATTCTGAATAAAATATAACATCTAAAGTACTGATAAAACTTAAGACACCTAAAGAGACATCAAAGATTTAAAGTACCTAAAGATTCAAGTGAGGGTTTGATTTGTTGCTTATAGTGGTCCTCTTGCACCTCCTGCAGGCACATTATCTATAGAGAAAATGATATTGCAGATATTTAAGGAAATCATCCATTCCTGTCCACTGAACATAACAGATAAATAACAAACATAAAATGAATGTTGTTCTGCAATGCATTCACAAATGGTTCATTCACTTACATCAGCACTGTGCTTTTCCAGCTCTTTGATGATGTTTGGATACCTATGGCGCCAATCCAGAATTGGAGGATGACAATGTCTGTAAAGGTACGTGTTATCACAGAGCAGATGTTGTGAGAGGATATTGTAGGACATCACAGAAAAGTCAAATGGACATTTTTGTCTCCCTCCATTCACAGATGGTGCAGCATTACAGAGGTGAGAAAGATCCTCCCAATGTCTCTTTAACTCTGTGGAGGTAAAAGATTTGGCTTTTTATGGACAACTACATTAGCAACAATAACAATACATCAATATAAATAAAAAATTAGTTTAAATCATTCACCTGGTGTGGATGGAGACTGGTTTGGGCTTGATGGAAATTTTCCTGGAGGAACTGGAGTGCAGGTTACATTTTGTAGCCATTCAGGACTTCCTTTTGGATTCCTGCTGCCTTTTGGAGGTGAACGCTCGGTTGAGCACTGAGATTTTTCCCCTGCCTGCCTCCAGTCTGACCTCTTTCTTTTCTTTGGTGGCTCGCTATTAGAGCGGTCCATCAGACCTGCAGAAAGTTGAAGGCCTCGTCTGGGTTGAGTGTGTGGCAGCATTTCAGTTTGCCTCCAGGAGCTCCAGTTGTATGGATCCGGAGGTCGCGGGGTCCTACTGGAGGGATGTCTGACAGTGCTGAAGGAGGACCAGCGATGCTGCAGGTGTGATGGTTGTGTCCACCATACATGACCAGGTTGATAACAGTGTCTCCAGTGGTAGTAAACGGTCTGAGCTGGCGGAAAGCCCACTGTGTTCAGGTAACGGCTAAACATGGGATGACTGCAAGAGGAAAGATAAATCTCAGTCATTACGCCACAGAGCAAAATCTTTGAAATATTAACAAGGATTCAGTAAACACCAACTATAGGGAACTGAAATACTGTACAATCATTGGAAATATCTATTAAGACGACTTTTTAATGTTTTAATGGCAGTTAGGGTTTATAAATGTATATAAGCAACTATTTCCCCCCATATAGTACCATTATTTAAATAGAAACTAAGCACGGAAATTATGAGTAATTTACGCTTTTATCAGTGGTTACTAAAGTTATATTATTAAATGTAAAAAATAAATATAAATGATCATCAGAATGTTTCAATAAATTAAGCACAATAAAATGTGAGTACAATGAAATTTAAATCTGTCTATTAAAATCCTCCTTAAATGTGTTGTAGAAAAATCTAAATAATAAAACAGATAATATTATCATGTTGTTTTGATTTTAATACAGTCGGCACCACAAGCAAATCTCACAATTCAAATATGAACTTACTTTGGAGAAACTCCTGGTCTGACATTGTTACCATTCAAGTGTCGACCATGGTGTCGACGCATGTAGCGTCCTCTTATCATTACACGACACTTTCCAGTATCTCAGCTGAGTGAAACTCAAAACTATTGTGAAAACACGTCTAATGTTAGCTGTTACTGTTACACGCTAGCAAAACAGACACAGATGTGATGGCGTTTGAATATGACGTCACTAGACGTGCCGGATTCCAATTCGTGAATGAATCGTTCTTTTGAGTCGAATCTTTTCTATGAATCACAAAGAGCCGAGAACCGACGGGTGAGTCGACTCTTGTTTGGAGTGCAAATTGTGCAACGATAAGCATTGGAGTGACGGCGCGAAAAGTGAGTTACTTTGATAACGAATAGCAGAAATTAAACGCACCGGGAAATGTTTCTTTTTTGATTGTACTACAGTTTTATATAGACATACGAAATAGAGTTGGTATTAATTCACATTTATGCATTTTGACAGACTATTTTCAATTTGACTATTTAAGTACTTTTTAATCAGTTTTTAAATTTTTATTACATTTTTTTGTAGTATTTATAAAAGAGTATTAAAATACAGTTTTTTAATATGAATGCAAATGATGTTTTAATGACCCGTTTATTTAAGAACTGAATCATGGCTGCAACAAACTGAAGTAAGTCACCTAAAATCTGTAATACACAGCAGCATATGGATGCATTGGAACGTTTTAAAGCATGGAATATGTTTGTTCCATGCTTTAAAGACCACTACATGACATAAAAGGACTACTGAAATATTTTGAGCCGGTTCAGTGAAATGAACTGATCGAAAGAATCTATTCGAGGAAATGAATCAGACTCGTCGGTCTAGGCGTGCCGGAAAGCATGATGTAACAAAATAATATAAGCTCTCATTTGGGTGGCTTAGAATTTCTTTTGATGTGTAATTATAAAATTGAAAAACTTCCAATCAAACTTTCTAAATTTTACCAACAAGTACTTGCTACGTGGAGTCTTATTTATAAACAGAATTTCTCAAAGTTTTCTTATCTGGAATAATGCCAATATTTTGTATAGAAATAAATCTTTATTTTTTCACAATTGGTTTAGTAATTGGTTGTTATTAGTGAGTCAGTTATTTAATAACGAAAGGACTTTATTTACATTTGCAGACTTTATCTCAAGATACAAAATACCTATTACATTACAAGAATTTAAGGTGCTTACTAGGGCCATTCCTGCTGGTGTACATATGCTGTTCAAAAGCAGTGTATGTATCCGCACTTTCTGTCCGTCCTCCTATGCATACCTTAGTCGGCTCTATCTGTTTCTCGGGGTTAAAGCCTAACAACTATAAAATTAGATCCTTGTTTTTAAAAGAGAATATTTCTACGCCTTATGTTATTTTCTACTGGAACAATATCTTTAATAATGTAAGTTGGACTCAAGTTTGGTCGTTACCTCAAAAATTCCTCCTTACAAATAAGGGTTAGGAAATCTCATATAAATTAATTCATAGAGTTTATCCAACAAAAGAATTCCTACAAAAATGTAAAATTGATGATTAAAATGCTCTTTTTGTGAATGCTCCACTGAAACAATTTCTCATTTGTTTTGGTCCTGCCAATATACCCAGCATTTTTGGAATAATGTGGAGGGTTTCATTGCTGATAATATTTTAAAAACATTTTCCTTATCTTATAAACATGGGATTTTGGGTATATCAGGGATCGCTCTTTAAAGGATGTTGGTTTTATTATAAATTTTATTTAATTTTTATGTAAATTTCACATTCATAAATGCAAGTTTACAAATGGCAAACCTCTTTTTATGGTGCTTGGAAAAGAGATGAAAATGTTTGTAGATGTGATGTCAAAATCTAAAAATAGTAAAGCAATTAAAACAATTAATATATGCTCCTCCGTTAACATTTTCACATAATATAAAAAAACCCCAATAATAATAATAAATAATGGTGTTGACCTGCAAAGTATATTTTCTGTATTAAAATTTGCATTGTAATATCCTATGGAAATGTAAATAGATGTATAATATGTATTTGTCTGTAAACTGATGTTCATGTACCCTCTTATTATTTTTTTTTTATTTTTTCCTTTCCTTTTCTTTTTCCGTGTTCCTTCTTGTTGAGGCATGTGAAATGTTTTTTTATATAGTGAGATATGGCACTGTACATGCTACTTGTTGACAATAAAGCATAAAAAAAAATGTGAAGGGTCAAAAAATAAATATATATATAAGGGTCCCGCACAAGCGAGTTTGTTAGTCGCTGTAAATGTTTTTAGCATATTGATGATAACGCTGAGCAAGTAATTGCCGTTTTATAGTCTTGATCGACAGAGTATTCATTAGGTTTTGAAACACATATAAGTAAACGTCTGCGTTAGCAGTTGAGATCGCGCGACTCTGTTGCCCTTTCGGCTTGAACTGATGGTAAAACTAATGACATTATTTACTGTCTTTACATTCATATTGAAAGCCGACGCTCGCGATTATGGTAAGGGGCGTTACATTTCCGACGAGTGTTTGCGGTGTTCGGGCCAATCACAACGCAGTGGGTCAGCTGACCAATCAGAGCAGACTGCGCTTGTCGGAAGGAGGGACTTTGTAGAAAACGAAGCGTTTGAGAGAGGCGGGGCATATAGGACCTACAATAATGTACAGTATTTGAAAAAGAATGTGTTTTTTGAACATTAAAGCATGTCAACATATTCTGTTACACCAAATACACAAAATAATGATCTTTAAAATAGCATCATATGACCCCTTTAACTTGCCGGTGCATTTTACCGATGAAACTATGATGCAGTTTGAATGTTTCTTACATGAGAATCCGCGATAAATACACCGCGGAACTTTAGATCCAGATATTAAATGTTTGTTGTCGTTGTCCCATTGAAATGCTCAGATTGTCGGCGCACGTCTTTCTTTGTCTGTGGATGGTGGTGGTTCGTGCTCTTGTTACTGACAGACTTTTGTTCGAAGCGTTACATAGTGGTTTTAGTCACGCACGTTTGTCTTTTCAAAAATATATTTATGCATTTAATTTTTGATTCATACAGTATATGTCAAATTAAATATTATTTTATCATATATAGACAAAATATAACTATTAGAGGGATACATTTCAATGATGTATTGTGTGAACATATGTTGTAACCACTAGAGGTCACTCTTGTGTTGTGGATTTACTCTACTCAGTTTACACGGGGCCTTTTCACAAGTTTATTCTAAAACCTACAGGATCCTGGGTTGTCATGTCTGGTTTGTGTCTTGTCACACTGTTCATATTTTCTTGGGTCAGTAATTAACCACGAGTAGTGAAGTTTCAAGATTTAACAGTGTACATTTGTAAACCCTGGGGTTACTTATTTGCATATTTATATGAGAAATAGCCTTGATTGGCCAAAGACATTAAGTGACCTGTTTAATAACTTAAATAATCTGTGGAAATGTCGCCATGTAGATTCGCTCTAGTAACTCCAGAATTGTTCTGAAACATATAGCAAAAATACTCATGTTTTTATTACTCCAATTATTAATGAATTTAAGTCGTAAATGCTAGAAAGTTTTTTTTTTGCAGTTGTACAAAGTGCATTCATATTTAATGAAGTAAGTACTGAGGCAGTTTATGATTGGTTGTTTGATTCTAAATGTCTCACTGTAGCATTTTAGAGATCTAGAACATCTCTGGAGCAGGTCTTCATAACCCAGGGTTATGAAATCAGTGCTAAGTGTCCATTCTTTACATTTTGATGTGAACCAATAGCTACAAGGGTTGTACAAAATAATGTGAACACCTGAGAAATGGCAATATGTATTTATATTATAATATTTATTAATGTCTATAAAAACATCAGCCAGTTGGAGGAAGGAATCTTGTTTCTGACTTTTCTCTCCAAATCTGCTCAAAGTGGTTCGATAATATTCAAGCAAGTTCAAGTTCATCTTGGTGCTCCAACTGTCCAGGTTTTATGATCATGACACCATATTTTTCTCATTTTAGCATTGGTGTCTGTGATAAAAAAGTTTTAGCAGCTGCAGCTCTTTCATGGATGTTGGCTTTGTGAAGATCTCTTGTGGTCAGTTTTCATGAAAACAGGGTATTCATCAGGATAAAAAATTCAGGTTTGCTGTCCCTTTGCTGCGATAATTCTGTTGTTTGGACACAGTCCTTCTTAGTGTTTGATTGTCCATATCATTCACTTTCAGTTTTCGCCGCCGTCTTCACCGAAGTCTTGCCATACTTTCTGAATGTGATCATAATCACAAAGACTGTTGTTCTTAAATCACCAACAAACTGGGCTGTTAAGGTTATAGACGCTCTTACTGAAATAGACTTGCATGATTTGGCCTTTTTGGAAGTCTGACAAGCCAACCCAACCATTTCACTGAGCGCTTGTACTAAAACACTGCTGAACACAACTTATACTACGCTGATATACAACCTGTTCACTTTTTTCACTGCACAAATTAAATTAACCCCTGTAATAGTAGGTGCTCCCATTAATTTTTCTAACCCCCTCACATACCTATGGATTAACTCGTGTTCGATGTGATATTGTTGGTTAATGTGAACTTATGAATTTGCCATAAACAGTGGTCCAGTCCCACAAATCCAAACTTTTTGTTATTTTTCATAAAGCGGCTGATCAACGCTGTCTAGCCATCTGTCCGGCAGCATGATCCTACCCACCGACACGGTCCATTAGCTCATATTGCTGTGCATTTGCTGCATACATACCAGTTTTAGAGGACATTTTTGGAGAGGCTGTGTAACCGATAAGTAAATAAACAAATAAATATGCTGAAATGACCTTATTTACTAAATATAAATTGGTTGGAAGGTGGGTGTAATTTGGTGTGAAAAACGTGTTGATCAGGTTGAAAGTGACACAGCAAGGGACATTAGAAAAGGAGGTGTCGTGCTGTAATTGGAGTTAATACTAAGAGAAAGACTATAATTAGGAGACAGTGAACTGCAACATTTTGTTGAAATGAGCTGGGTATTATTATTTTTTTTCAAAATGAAAAAGGAGACATCTCAGAAAGGATTAATCATTTGCTTTACAATTTCCATGCAGACCCCTTCAAAAATGATCATGCAAAAACGCAGGGATGAAACATTAACCGCTTCTTTTATATTATAACACTTGTCAGCCTCAGCAGTTCTGAGGTTCACCTTGGTCCTTCTGACCACACAGACATCAAATATTAACATCTGCAGATAACCGCGAGGCAGGCCAGGTTAAAGAAGAGTGTCGCTGTAAATGGGTCAAAGTAGACGAAGGTCTTGCATTAATTTAGATTGATGTGTGAAATGCATTTTCAAGTCTTTCCTTCCCCAAGGACTGTATGAGGTACTCAATAGAGATACTGCAGAACTGTTTAGGATCTCACAGCAATCAAACATCTGAATTGAATGCAATATTTTAAAAACCCATAAACCCAATCAGCTAATTTTCCACCAATACACAAAATACACAAATTACATGATTAACAGCCAGTTTATTTAATAGTGATTACTCATCATTCTCCTTTTTTGATGTACAGTACTCTCATTATAGAGTTATTATGATGAAATTAATTTCAGCTTGTCATGTGTGTAAAGTAATAGAAACACTGTTTGGTGTTACTCTTTGTCGTTGTGTGCTGTTGAAGGCCCAGAGTTTTATTACAAGTCAGTCTTTACGCGAAACATCAGGTGGCAGGCGTAGAAGTAGATTAGTAGTTTAGCGAGCAAAGGCCATTCCCATCTCACTCTTTAATAGGATCAAGCTGGAGTGTAAAATGTGACTTGAATTAAAATAGAATTACCTTACAGCAAAGACAGGCCACCAGCGGCTCAGATCTATTGATTTAATAGTAATCGAGCGTGACTCCCATGTTCAGCTGGTTGGAAATCGAGCCGCTGTTTAATCAGTGTTGTTTTATATTACTGATCTTCAATCATGTTCTCTCAATTCAGAGAGAACTCTAAAATGACATAATTTGAGACCTAATGAGACTCATTAATGTTGCCTTTTTCTGAGTTAAATGCAATGAAATGTATTCCATATAAAATTGTAGCATTTCATTTAGAAAATGCTGTGAAACATGAATATAAATGCAAATTAGAGGCATGTGTGTATAACAGAACTAATTCCCAGGTAAACAGGCCACTTCAATTTGTAATTTGTACTTCAAACGATGTATTTTTCAGGCCTATTAGCTTCTTTGTAATTCTGTAAGTTATTTCTCTCCCTTATTGTAGGATAAATCTAACAGGAATATACTAAACATCCCCGGGGACCGGATTTTCTAGCGCATGTCAAAGAATTACGCTGAGGCGCTGCTGATTTAAATGTAAGATGATCTAATCATCATCTAATTTCCAGAATCTGCACAGGTTAGACTTTATTCTTCTTCTGTGGAACAAAAAAGAAGTTAAAAGAATGTTGGTGACCATTGACTTCAATTGTTGAAATCTAATTTTATGTTCCACAGAAGAAAGAAATTCTTACAGTTTTGGAACGACATGAGTGTAGGTAAATAATGACAGAATTTTCATTTTTGGGTGAACTATCCCTTTAACACACTGTTAGTTTGAAGGATGTTGGCAGTCCTGTTATAGGAACTTTAAGGGGCCATTTGTTGCGGTTTTGTTTTGGCTCTGGAAACACGCTAGGAAGCAGAACCCTCTGTGTTGCAGGTTCAGAAAAGTGTGAAGTGTGACCCTTTCTTACCATTTTGGCTTGCAGCCCGTGTAAAAAAACAGTCTCACTCCAGAGGGCTGTTCTGTTGTATTCTCTGTATAAAATGTTAATGAACTGAGTGATACCGGAGACCCTCTGGTTTGTTTGAGGTGGTGGAAGTTCTACAATATATTTGGCTCTGTGACAGCCGTAGTGTGTTCACCCGTTGTCTCAATTTCCAGTTGATTAACGTACCAAGACAGGGAATGCATCCTTCCCTGTAGGGACGGAAAATGCATGCCAATTTGAAGTGTAATTTCATGCACTTCTACTGAGGCATTCAAATGTGTAAAAAAAGACAGTTTTAGCCTTGTATTCCTTGTGGGATCAAGCGGCGGGGTAAATGGGTTTGCGTGATCTGATAGCTGTAGGGTGTTGCATGGCTTTTATGAAGGTGTTTTACTAGCATTTGTGATGCTATAATGCATGTTCTCAGCATGTATATTTCTGCTTAGGTTTCATGTGCTGCATCAGACAGGCGTCTTCTCTGAAATGTTCATTTTGAGCTCCACGAATACTCTCCTGATAAAATGCAATTCAAGGCAGATGCATTGCAGATGGAACAATCAAGAATGCGAGGTGCATTTAAAAGGTTTTAATTTCATTTTCCCTTTTTTATCACATCCCCAATTCCGACAGGCTCAAATCTAACAGACAATCTGCCACCATGCTACTCTGAAGTGTTTTTGTAGTCCTTCTCCTGAGCTGCCTGCAACATAGAAAGCAATACAATATGTATGTAAGGCAATTGTGATTTTATTTTTTCCCCCACAATTCAGTTTATATTTCACCATTTCTGTTTTATCTCTCAATTCAGGTTTTTTCTCATAATTGTGAGTTATATGCGATAATTATAAATTAGAATTATAAACACAGAATTGCAAGATAAAAGCTCAGAATAGATTTAAAGTTTGCAAGATGTTAAAATCGCAAATGTGCAAGATGTAATTGCAATTCTGATATAAAGTCAGATTGTGAGATAAAAAAGTCTCAATTACCTTTTTATTTGGGTAGTCGTGGCCTGATGGTTAGAGAGTCGGACTAGTAACCCAAAGGTTGTAGGTTCAAGTCTCGATACCGGCAGGGATTTTAGGTGGTGGGAGTGAATGACCAGCACTGTCTTCCACCCTCAATACGACGACTGAGGTGAGACCCTTGAGCCAGGCACAGAACTCCCAACTGCTCCCTGGGCGCTGCAGCAAAAAAAAAAAAAAAGGCTGTTCCACGGTGTGTGTGTGTGTGTGTTCACTGCTGTGTGCACTTGGATAGGTTAAATGCAGAGCACAAATTCCATGTATGGGTCACCATACTTGGCCACACGTCACTTTAACTTTTTTTTTTTCATTTTAATTATTTATTTATTTTAAAATGGGTCATAGCTGGTCAATAAGAGCACACCTCACTTTTCAGAACGATGAGCTTTGTAAAAAATCTACGCTTTTCAGAAAGGCGGGGCATAGAGGAGAAACAATAATGTACAGTATGTGGAAAATAATGGGTTTTATTTTAACCTTAAACTGCATAAACACATTTCATTACACCAAATACACCAAATAATGTTCTTTTTAGCAACATCATACGACCCCGTTAATCCTGTGGCGGAAACAAGCCTCCATAATTTTTGTATGACTACAAAACAGTCACAGCAACATATATTTTGCCACAAAACTCAAAATTTCAAAATCTGTGAGTACACGTGAGATCAGATGAAAGCACAATGAAGTTGCCGAACTTGAGTAAGGCCAGAGTAGGAAGTTCATTTTGTGACTAAGCTTCTCACATTTAGAAGATGTGAGAGGAGGATATCAACACATCTGCTACAATCCAGTCTCTGCATAATTTATAGCTCTGAGAACTTAAAGGGGTCATATGACATTGCTAAAAATAACATTATGTTGTGTATTTGGTGTAATGCAATGTGTTTATGCCGTTTAAGGTTAAAAAAACATTATTTTCCACATAATGTACATTATTGTTGCTCCTCTATGCCCCGCCTTTCTGAAACGTGCCGATTTTTTACAAAGCTCACCGTTCTGAAAAGCGAGGTGTACGCTGATTGGCCAGCTATCCAGTGCATTGTGATTGGCTAAATACCTCAAGCGTGTGACGGAAATGTTACGCCCCTTATCATACTGTGATGCCCTGGGTCCCGGCGCGATGAGACAAAAACATTAAAACCCATTACAAACGAGGCATTTGTTGCATCCAGTGGGGACATAATTACTGATTATAATTACTTATACTGTCTTTTTACGCGTTGCGTTGCGTATCGCGCTGCGTAAACATAAAACCATGTCTGGAGAAACGACAAACAACAAGTGCTACTCTACACTGCTCAAAACTCGCGCTTGAATCATCAGTGGCAAATTCTTTAGATATAAAAAACTTACTTACAGGCTGTGAGTCAGAAGCGCCAGACTGTCCTTGCAAAGTTGGAACTGCCCCACTTTATAGAAACAGACACCGGCATTGTAGGCTACTCTCACAGGAAACAGTCCTCATCCTCCGCAAAATGCGCTGCACACATCTGAATATTTGGGTTGTACTGTTCTGGAACAGTGTTGTAAATACAACTTAACCACTGATTTCTAGTCGTGTCCTCTTTTGGAAGGCCAAACAAAGTAGTTTCGCTTTCACAACGAAACACACAGCATCTCCACAAAATGGCGCATTGCATCATATGACCCCTTTAAAATAGAGCCGAGTGCAATTGCAAGACATGCTCGTGCATAACATTTGTGATACATCCTAAAGAGGCTGTAGATATAATGTAAAAATGAAATATAACATTTAATTAAGCAGAGGCTAGATTATAGCTCTTACATTTGCTGTCATTACTTTTCCTAAGATTTTAAACTGATTGTTTCTCATTTGAATGTCGCTTTGGATAAAACTGTCAGCTAAATGAATAAATTTAAGCCTATGATTACTTGATTGATAGATTTATTCAAATTAAAGACTAGCAGATTTGTTGCTCATGGAGGATGGAATAAAATTGCAAGTCTGACTCTCTAACTATTAGGCCACAACTGCCCAGGATCAACTGTCAAATGACAAACAGCCTCGTACAACATCGTAATGCATCTTGATAATTGTGCATTTGCTTTGTATCTTGGTTTACTTGGGGTCGATAACCAATATGCTTACAGATGGATGTATTCATTTTGGAGACACTGATGGATGAAAGTAGAGGAGAAATCAATCTCTCTTACCTTTCAGGTATTGATCACTTGTTTAGGAAAGTTCCGTGTATTGGGACATGTATTAGAGGCCAGGATGTGAGGAAGTGTAAAGATGTTTAAATCAGTGTTGTTAAACATCTGAGTTTTATTAGCCATGTGTGGCTTCAGCGGAGAACACATTCATGCACAGATAATAGAGTTGATTGATAATGTATAAAAAAGCACATAATGTGTGTGACTTTGTTTAAAGCTTTTAAATCCACTATAAAGTGTTCTATACATTTATTATATTATTTATTAGGAATTATTATTTTAAAAAGTTAAATATGGAACCATAAAAATGTCAAAAATCTAAAATAAAACACAATATTATTCCAGAGTCCATCTTATCAAATAATATAATCTTTTAAGAACCTTTAACATTTATTAAACATATTAAGCTTCACAAAAACAACTAATTCATGAAATTAAGAACAATAGAGTCGTTCTGAAACAGAAGTACAAATGCGTTTTAAAGACAAAAAGCAAAAACAAATCATCTGTGTTCAATGGTTTATTTATTGCCATTTTCTTGGAAACACACTATAAAATCTTTTCCAAGAAATTGAATTCCTTCCCCACCAGATTGAGGTCTTCATCACTGACTGTGCAAGATACAACTTAAAAACACTCTGACTCTTTTTAGATGCCAATTTACAGGGTTTTAATCAAAATATGATGAACTATTACTGTTACGGGGCTGACGAGACGTGAGACGTGCGGATCCATATGCAAGCTTTATTGAAACGAAGACAGAGACGTGGTCATGAAACAGGCATGGGTCAGATGAGGGCAAACAGGTATATGGTGGGCAAAACACAAGAATAGTCCTAGGGCTAGAGCAGGTCGACGATCGGCAGACAGAATCAAAAGGGGCAAGACAAAAGGGGTGAATCCAGGGAACCAGGCGAAGATCAGAAACCGAGAAGGCTAAGGCTAAGGCAAATGACTAGGGCTAAGGCTAAGGCTAAGGCTAAGGCTAAGGCTAAGGCTAAGGCATAGTTCCTCCTATAATGCAAGTTTTATTTATTTATTTTTTTGCTTCTTTTATTATCTGCCAAGTTAGATAATTTAGAAATGTAATATCACACCTCTCCTCAATATACCGCATGATTTAAAATATCATTCATGACTGTAGTACAAATATTGCAGGACAAGTTACATGCCAACTTGGGTGATATGTTTAAATCCCTACCCCTAAGAATGAGCAATAGTAACCTTGATGCTTGCCACAGCCACATTTCAGGCCTGCTTTACTAAGCTCTGCATTAATTAAACAAGATGTCCCAGTAACTAGTACTTGGTTGAGCACAGAAGTGGAATCTGCCTCACTTGTATTTTCCCATCAGGGGTCTTGGAGCATTTCTGAGCACTCCATTCTGCTCTGAGAGTTTGAACCTCAAGTAGAAGCCCACAGGACTGCCAGCGTGTAGCGGTGTTTTCAGTCGGTGCACAATAATCATCTTCACAGCCTGTTGTTATCTCCACAAAACAAAATCCAACGTGCTGTCAAATTACTCACCATTGAACAGCTGCTCCGGAGAGCCACAATGGCATTACAGCCAGGCATGTTGCCAGCCTCTGACCAAATCAGAGATTTTTAAGAGAGCGCACATGCTTTGGTCTTCTTTTAAACACTCCAATAGAACCAACTTGTTATTTCATTGACATGGTTGGAGTCGTAATTAATACTTGGTCCCTGGACTTCTACGAGGAAGTTTGATAGGTTGTCTCACTGCACCAGGCACATGCTAGCCTAAAAAATATGACTGTTCTATTCTGCTCATTGGGAATTATTTGGCAGTTTCTTCTGTGCTCAACAGGACAGTCTCTCCTGCTGCTCTAACTTTTTTTTTTTTTTTTTGCCAAACAGAAATTTTATATGGGTAGTCATAATGTTATACGCGCCTGTTCAAATGTTTGGGGTCAGTCTGATAAATTGGCCAAAAGGAACAATAAAGACTTTTACATTGCTACAAAAAAATATTTCTATTCATCAAAGAATCCTAAAGAAAAATGTATTACAGTTTCCAAAAAATCTTAACCAGCACAACTGTTTTCGACATTAATAATAATAAAAAATGTTTCTTGAGAAATGTTTCTTAATTTCTAGTAATATGGCTGCTAACATTTCAGCTTTTACATTTCAGGAATAAATTAAAACAAACAGTCATTTTAAATTGTAATAATATTTCACAATATTACTGTTTTTTCAAATAAAATAAAATAAATGCAGCCTTGGTGAGCAGGAGAGACTTCTGAGACTTAAATATCATATATATATATATATAAACGTACCAAACAAAACTTTTGAACAGTAAAAAAAATTTTCTTTTTAAAATGTCTTTTATATATAGATTATTTTGTTTAGATTTTTACTTATCCTATAGATAAGACCCACACTTTTAATACTAAACAATGAAAATCCATTTTAAATGCAAAATGCTACTTGTTTAAAATATTAATGATCTAAACTAAGAAAAGAAAAAAAATAAATATATGAATGATGTGTAAAGAAAATAAAGTGAAATATCGGTAACACTTTACAATAAGGTTAATTAATTAACTACTTTAGTTAACATGAACTAAGCATGAACAATACTTCTACAGCATTTATTCTTATATATTTCTATATTCTGTATCTTAATGTTAATTTAAACATTTACTAATGCATTATTAAAATCAAAAGTTTTTTTTTGCTTGTTAACATTAGTTAATGCACTGTGAATTAATATGAACTAACAATGAACGACTATTTTCATTAACTAACATTAACAAAGATTAATAAATACTGTAATAAATGTTTTGTCAATTGTTTGTTCATGTTAGTTATACTACATTAACTAACGTTAACTAATGGAACCTTATTGTAAAGTGTTACCGAAATATCTCTTGTGAATAAAGTATTTATATACTGTATGTATGTATGTATACTGTCGAAGTACCAAGTTTTTCCCATTTAGAATGCTGCTTATCATGCATTTCATTAGTTTGTATTCTGTATAGATTTGATCAGTGCTTTAAAGCCCACATCCACCGCATAGAGAAACAGTTGTATTCTGACATCCTAACCTGTTTCTCCTTGCACAATCCGATCAGCCCTTTATGTAGGAGGAATTCATTAACAAAAGTTTACCTGAAATTCTCTACATGGTAAGCCTTGTAGCCTTCTGCAATGTCCCAATCCCAATTCACACAGCTCCATGACTGCATTTACACTGCAAGTTCTAATGCACGGGTTCAATATTCTGACACATAGGCCTATTTGATTTTTTTCCATCTTGTCTGTTTAAGGTTTTTACTGTTTATTTGCCTAAATGAGTATTTGACCGTTCACATGTGCAGCTGTACTATTGTTAGCGCTCAAAGCATGCATGCACATATTAATGTGAGATTACAGTCTCAGGGATTGGATGCTCCATCATGGCCATTAGAAATGTGTTGTTTTGGACCCCACTGTCTTTCATTGTTTGGGAAAAAATAGTCTTTAAAGTATATTATTTTGTATCCCGCAGATGAATGAAAATCATACTGGTTTGGAACGACATGACTTGTTTGGGTGAACAATCCCTTTAAGGAATGTGCATTAGAAAAGGTTATCCAAGGACAACTGGTTATCCAAGTGCCGCTACATTGTATATATCCAAATGTTACTTTGACTAACTCACCTTGCTTTGTTTATTCGCTGTCAGCTTATTCTCTGAGTCAGCTCAGAACCACTTTATCACACTACATCACACAATAGTCTAAAGACAAGAGATAAGGCTGGATCACAAATGCGCTGCTGCTGCTGCTGGCTGCAGCTTCAAACACCTTGAATCTCTTATACCTTTCCACAGATCCACCTCCGGAGTGTTCTGTCTGAGGTCAGCTTTACTCAGCCAGCTGGAACAGCTGTCCCGGCATTTGTTTCACCAGAGAAACACTGATCACCTCACATGTACCTTGCAGGTCCTGTCAGCTCTGTGGCGCTTCCCAGTGAGAAACATGCTGAGCGAGCGCATGCACAGGGAGGTTGTTCTACAGAGTATTTTACATTCCCAATACTGCTTACCCAATTTCTGTGGTATTCTCTTATTGTTGAGGGCTAGATTTGTTACGTGTCTTTAGATTATTTTGTACGCATCAACTATTCATCTCAGATGTTAATTTGTTGTCAGATGGTAGCTGTGGCATCTATCTGCTAACTGGCCCATGAAGACCTTGATCCTTTGGCTGCCATATGGTCCAGAATTAATGGTTAATGGTGCAAGTCACACAAGACTAGGTAAATGTTTTTCTTTGTATAGGTACTGTCTCTTAGGTACTGATAGAACGCATACTTTGAATGTGATAAAAGCGTCTGCCAAATATATAAATATAAATGTATTGCTCACCAATGCTGCATTTATTTATTTAAAAATACAGTAAGTATTGTATTTATATTATTACGAATTAAAATATCTGTTTACTGTTTAAATATTTAAAAATGTAATTTATTCCTGTGATGGAAAACTGCATTTTCGGCAGCCATTAGTGTCACATGATCCTTCAGAAATCATTCTAATATGCTGATTTGCTGCTCAAGAAACATTTCTTATTATTATCAATCTTAAAACAGTTGTGCTGCTTAATATTAGTGAAAACCATCATACAATTTCAGGATTCTTTGATGAATAGAAAGTTAAAAGCACAGCAGGTATTTCATATATAACTCTTTTGTAACATTATAATATGTAGCATTATTATATGATGTAGCATTATTATATGTCTTTACTGTGTCTTTTGATCAGTTTAATGCATCCTTGCTGAATATAAGTATTAATTTCTTATATAAAAAAAAAAGTCTAAATGACCACAAACGTTTTAACCTGAAAAACAGTCTAAGAAAAAGTATGAATGTACAAAAAAAAAAAAAAAAAAAGCCTACAGGAAACTCGTTTTAAAAGTCCACCACACATTCCTGGTCCAGCCTGAGACCATCTGTTAAGACTTGTTAACCTTGAGTTATAAGTTGTTTGTGGCATACTGTTACTTCACAGTGAGCTACAGTACATTGTTTTGCATAAAACTGCAAAAAAAATCTGTGATGTGAAAAATGTTGATTTTAGTATTAGAAATGTTTAGAATTACATGTAGGGTCCAATATTAACAATCGCTAAGTGGAAAATGCTTGTAAAAATTGGCTTTAGCGACTAAATAAAACCAGTTGGTCAGTAACTTTATTAGGAATTGCAACATAATACATGATTAAATTTGAATTGTACAGTTAGAATGATAGTCTGCACTTTACTGTTGACATGACTTGAGCATTTTAAATCAAAGACATAGAATTCACACACTAAATGCTTACACATCTTCTACTTCACGCTTTTTGTTCTGTTCAGAAGGCCATGGATGACACATTAGGAATATTGCTAATATTAAACAACCAAAGTGAAAATGTGAGGAATGAAATCATGTTTTTGTGACCGGTGCGGTTTCATAGATTGTAGACTGGCTCAAGTTGTTCGATGCTGCAAGTGACATAGTGACCTACGCTGTTTGTCACTAATAAGTGAGGAAAACTGCTACAAAATCACATTGACATAAGGGCAAAATATATATAAATGGCAGGTTATTGTGTCATACAGTTTCTTGGCCGTTTGGAGACATTTATGGCTGGTACATATTCTCAATTCACCCATTGGCAGGTGTGGCAGAAAGTAAATTTTGACCCTGATTACTTCAAATTGAACAAACAGCCAAGAATCAAGCTGGTCAAACTGATTGCCCACTATCCTGCTGTCCATGATTGACAGCGTGATGCCATCTGTTGAAAAATGGATGCTGACAGCTATTAGAAATCACTTCTGCATATCTGCAAGCTCTAATCAACATTATATTTGGCTTCCAGCCAGCTCAGATGTCTGTAGGCCAGCATGTTAGATTGAGTTTCTCCATCGTGAACCCTGGACAAGAGGAAGTCAACGCAATCCACACGTTTACACAAAAAACCCACCTGAGTGCTGTAGTAAATTAACACTGTTACACTAAAGTTAAGGGTCACATTAAAGATGGGACAAGTTCATTAGAGCCTAATCAATTGTCTCTAAGGGATCATTGAGAGCCTCTTATTTAATTCTGTAAATCTGTTTGACAATTGCTTTCATATACTGAGCATTTAGCATCATTGTGATCATTCTTTATTAATTATTATTAAACGGCTCTTTGCAGTACTGGATTCTAATGGGTCAGTCAACCGGCACTTTCATATTTTAGATGATATACAGGAAAAATAATAAAATAATCTCTAGTCGACTCAGTATTTCATATTTTTTGTTATTTATTTAATGTTTTTTGGTGAGTAGCCATGTAGACAGAGGGCTCATTTATAGTCATTACTGCGTAATAAACCCTGACAGGATGATCTTGTATCACACCAAAAGTTTTTTTTTTGTTAAACAATAGATATAACTATAGATATAAACATGCAAAACATGATATAACTATAGATATAAACATGCAAAAATCAAAACTTGTTGATTGTTGTGTCTGAGATACTTTAGTTACTTCTGTGTAAGCCAGTGCCCCACAATTGCTTGCATTTAACAACTGTCAAATTACAGTGAGCTTACGCAGTTTAAAATGGCTCTAGTGTTCAACATAATGGTTTCCTATCATTAAATATAAATAATAAATCTATTGCTTCTCAGCGCATTGGACATTGTATTGATTTGGGAATTTAAAGCTTCGTTCTGCCTGTGTGAGGTGCAGTTAAGTACGTTGGTCATGTCTTTCTGTCTTTGAGCTGGAGCCGTGAGTGAATTGTTTTTCATTTGACCTGAATGTTAGAAAAACATTTGATTGACAGCCTTCATTTCAGGGACTTAACAGAAACTGAGGCAATGCATTAAACATAACAAACTTCTAAACAAAAGTCAAAAAATGAGCATGCTCATGTATTTGTTCTATTTCTATTTTTTGCCAGAGCCCGGAGAGGCATGCCAAAAAGATCTGGGTTCCCCTGTAAGTGTGTGTGAACACATTCAAAGTTCATTTAAATCTTTATCTCTCCTTCTCTTTAAAATAATCAATCAGTGCTGCTCTATTTTCCCTTCTAAAGCGCAGATATGCTAGCAGAGGCTGCAATCTTTCTCCCTATGATTTCATCTGTGGGATGTTTCCTATCAATGCCAGCTAGTCCTCATATCCTCAATTTGAAGCTGTTCTACATTTTGGCAGTGCTGTGTGTGTGTGTGTGTGTGTGTGTGTGTGAGTGTGTGTGTGTCGCTGCTCACAAAAGAAATGACACGAGCAGCGATACCTGTTGCTTCATCTGTTTCATCATCTCTGTTAATGTCAGGTTCAGATATTTATTTTATATAAGTGGATTCTACGCAATAGAGCAGACATATCTTTGAAACCAGGATTTTTCATGGATCTTTTAAAATAAAAAAGTTTGATGTACCATGTAGACATGCTCTGACATTCATAAAACAAAGCTTTCTTCTAGTCCATGAGCATGTTTATGGAGATTTATGCAGCAAATATGGATATTGATGTCATACCCATGACATGAGCAGATTTACATACGACCACCTACGTTTACATATCAGCTCCTATTTGGTATTCAGAAGATTTGTCATGCAGAGACTGTAAAATTGGGATAATATGATCATATTTTCTTGACCTGATAAGGACTCTAGCCGCTACATTTTGGACCACCTGTAGCTTGTTTATTGAAGATGCAGGACAACCACCTAGCAGTGCATTACAATAGTCCATTCTAGAGGTCATGAATGCATGAACTAGCTTTTCTGCATCAGAAACAGGTAACATGTTTTGTAACTTGGCAATGTTTCTAAGATGGAAGAATGCTGTTTTTGTAACATGGGAAATGTTACAAAATTTGTGGGAGTGTTGCTACTGATTTCATTTGCGAAAAGGTTAGCCAATCATAGTAAATTTCGTTCACACTACCATTAGCAAGTTTGAGGTCGGTAAGATGTTTTAATTTTTTTGAAAGAAGTCTCTTATGTTCACTCTGGCTGCATTTATTTGAGCAAAAATACATTATAAACCGTAATACAATATAACATATTTTAAGATGTAATTTATTCTTGTGATAGCAAAGCTGAATTTTCAGCAGTCATTACTTCAGTCTTCAGTATCGCATGATCCTTCAGAAATCATTCTAATATGCTCATACAAACTTACAAACTGTATAAAGTTTTTATACAGCTATATATTTTATACAAAACTGCCAGCATATAAATATATAAATATACAGTATATAAATATACAGTATATATATATATATATATATATATATATATATATATATATATATATATATGCTTGTTTGTTATATTTCAGCATTGTTTTGTGCCAGTCATAATATGATGATGCAGAAACTGCTATTAAAAGATGGGGCTGTGCCTGTGCCAACTATATTGGATGCACCAGCGATCCGACGACCTGTAAGTAACCAGTTTCCTTCTAAATGTTTCATCAGAGTAGGGTATTAAAACTATATAAAAGTCATTTTAGGCTGACAGATGCCCGAGTAACTGAAATGACACAGTGACCCAAACCGTGTTACAGTAAGTCATCAGCACAGTGAACCCAGCAAATAATGCAAAATGCCAGTCACAGACACTTAGACTTATCTGGAGAAACTTAATAACAAGGCTTCACGAGAATAAGCTCTTAGGGCTGTCAGTGCAGGATCACAATAGGCTGATGAAATGGCTTAATCAGCCCCCTTCTAACCATTCATCTGAATCCTTCAATATTTATCCTAATATTACACCTTGGCAGGAATTACGCTATGATTCCATGCAAAAGACAGGTACAGAAAGAGAGATGATTAGTGTCTTATCCTGCCAGAACACTAGCTTTTACCCAGAGTAAAAGCTAGTTGACACGTGTTGACACGTGTGTTGACACATGTGCTGTAGTCATCCATCCTTCTGTTAGGAACGTTCAAATGATTCAGCACGCTGCCATAACCAATATGACTGTGATTTCTTTTTGTGAAACATGTATGTATGCAGTTTGTTTTTTGTTTCACTATACAATTCCTTGTTTTTATCAGCATGTACTTATTAAATATCCTAAGTGAGGCCCCTCTTGAATGGAAATATTTGATGAATTGAGCTCTTATGAATGTGATTCTTCAATTCTGCTCACCAAGGGTTGCATTTATTTGATAAAAAAAACCCAGTAATATTATAAAATAATAATGTGATTTTGAAATTACTGTTGTCTTTTTTTATATATTTTAAAAAGTAATTTATTCCTTTGATAGAAAAGATTAATTTTCAGCATCATTACTCCAGTCTTCAGTGTCCCACGATCCTTCAGAAATCATTTTAATATGCTGATTTGGTGCTTAAGAAGCATTTATTATTATCAGTGTTGAAAACGTCTAGGTTACTTGTGTAACCCTCGTTCCCTGAAGGAGGGAACGGAGACTTTACGTCAGTCCAAACAAGCCAATGACAGTTGGCGTGCGTGTTTCGCCACGCGCACCCCGCCCCGCAGCGCGGGTATAAAAGGAGAGCGCGTGCAAACGCACATCAGTTTTTCGCTGAGGAGCCGAGACTACTCCTCCGGGGGAAGGAGTGGTGCGGTCACCATCTCCTGAAGAGCAGGATCCAAGAGCTCCGGGTCGCCCGTCTTAGGGACGCCGCCTGCTTTGGCGCTTCACGGGCTTGGCAGGGGCGGAGGCGGGCTGCGCCGGTTTCCTGTTGCCAGCTCCACGTTGTGAAGGCTGCTGTTGTGGCCGCGCCGGAGCGGAGGTGGTGGCCGCAGGAGGGTGCCCTCGGTGACGAGCAGACAGAGGGGCTGCAGCCGGCGGTGGGGTGCGGACTGCAGCAGGCCGGGGCAGGATGCGTCGAAACGCCTCCGTCTGCTTATGCGCAGCGGAGAACTGTTGGGCGCCATCTTTAAAAAGACGCCCGTCGCTCGTGAAGCTCTTTTAGAAATTGCTCTTTTAGATGGAAAAACACTATTTTAGAGAGAGCGCTGAAGCGCCCAGGGGAGGTTGCGGCGAGACCGCAGAATGGAAGCTGCAGCCCGCCGAGGTTTCAGCAGCCTGGATGGCAACCCCCGCTGATACGCCGTCACACCAACGCCAGCTGTTTCTCTCGAACACTCGCGGAGATTCGTCCTGTAGAAGGCTCGGCTCCGAAGCGAAAAGCTGATGTGCGTTTGCACGTGCTCTCCTTTTATACCCGCGCTGCAGGGTGGGGTGCGCGTGGCGAAACACGCACGCCAACTGTCATTGGCTTGTTTAGTTAACACTCGAAGGTGATTGGGCTCTCGGGCGAGATCCCAATTCGTCAGTCACGACTGACGTAACGTAGAACGTGACTGACTGAAAGGGAACAGTTGTGCTGCTTAATATTTTTGTGAAAAGTGTGACGTTTTTTTCTGGATTCTTTGAATTTTTATAACATTTCTGCACTTTTAAAAATTAAGAAAATGCAATTAAAAAGACAATATGATTTTAGAAGCTATTGTAGTGTATGCTTTAAAGCCACTATTGTTTCTTTAAAGCATTTTTAAAATCATCCTGCATAACAGAAGAGGTGCTCTAATTGAAGAATCACCCGTATACATTCATTGGAGTATAAATGGATTATGATTGAACTGACTTCAGGAAACTGCACACATACGCAGCCTAAGCAGTGTGCTTTATCAGCTTGTCAAATGTGTGAAGCACAGGTAATGTTCCCCGCAATATCTTATTATCCTACTCTAAATTGAAGTTTCATTAAAAAAGGCCCAATGGGTACTCGCTCCAATGGTCACAGATTTAGAAGTCTGCCCACCTACCACTAGGCATTTTAATCAAAGAAAAATGAAATCTCATCAGTGTACGCCACATCATTTCTCGGTCTCCCCTTCCTTAAATCAGTCTGAGATCCCAGGGCATCATGACTTTGTTCTGTACTGGTGGTTTGTGCAAGTTTTAATTTCATCTACAGCAGATTTTCTTAGCTTTTGTAAGAAAGAAAAGGTTGATTACTGCCTGAGGTATTTAGATGTAAGCTGGATTTCTGGTTGAAAACAATAGGCACAAAGACAAAAACAAGCAACGGGGGAAATAAGAAATAATTACTTATTTATTTATTTTTTTCCTGTGTTCTTGCTAAGTAATGCTTCCAGCAGAGTGAAATTGTCGGAATAGTTTTGGATGAAAATAATGCTTGAGTTTGAAAATCTTAAAGTAATAGTTCATTCATGATCATTATTTATTATCATTTTACACATGTATGACTTTTTCTGTGGTTATACATTAAATTACATATGTTGTATTATTATTATATTATAAATAATGTGTGTGTGTGTGTGTGTGTGTGTGTGTATAGTATGTATAGAGGGTATAAGAATCACCCCCCTTTAAAATAATCACATTTTGTTGCTTTGCAGCCTGAAATGATGACGGACACAGTTTTTGTTTTATCCAGCTGTATTGCTCAGTGCAACTTATAGCATCTAAGTGAAAGATATAACACCAACATGTCAGAAAAAAATCAAAAATCAGAATCACTGAGTTGGAAAAAGGATCACCCCCTTGTGTCAGTATTTTGTTGAACCTCCTTTTGCTTTAATTACTGCCTTTAGTCTGTTGGGATTTGTCTCTACTAACTTTGCACATCTAGACTTTGCAATATTTGCTCACTCTTCTTTGCAGAACTGCTCAAGTTCAGTGAAATTTGATGGTGAGCGTTTGTGGACTGCAGTGTTCGAGTCATTCCACAGATTTTCAATGGGGTTTAAGTCTGGGCTCTGACTAGGCCATGCAAGAACATTTACCTTTTTTACCTTTAACCACTGTGTGCTCAGTTTTGCTGTGTGCTTTGAGTTATTGTCATGCTGGAAGGTAAACCTTCTTCCCATTGATGACTTTCTGGCAGAGGGCAGCAGATTTTCCTCAAGAATTTGACGGTATTTTGCCCCATCCATTTTTCCTTCTTTCCTGACAAGTGCTCCAGTCCCTGCTGCAGAGAAACATCCCATAACAGGATATTACCACCTCCATGCTTTACTGTAGGAATGCTTTTATTTGGATGCTGAGCTGTATAGGATTTCCGCCAGACATATCGTGTTGGTGTTGAGGCCAAATAATTCAATTTTATTCTCATCTGCCTCAGAATCTTCAAGGTGTGTTTTGGCAAAACTCAGTCGTGACTGCATGTGGCCTTTCTTGAGGAGTGGCTTTTTTCTTACAACCCTCCCAGACAAGCCACATTTGTGGAGAATTTGTAATATTGTTGTCACATGCACACAATGGTTAGAGAGTGGTTAGAGAGTCTGACTTGTAACCACGACTGAGGTGAGACCCTTGAGCAAGGCACCGAACCCCCAACTGCTCCCCGGGCGCCGCAGCAGTATGGCTGCCCACTGCTCCGTGTGTATGTTCACTACTGTGTGTGTGCACTTGGATGTTATAAAATCAAAAGCCATTACATTTTCTCATTAAAGTAACTTTGATGCTGAAACTGTGCAAATCAAACTTCAAAAAAAAAAAAAAAAAACATCAGGGGATGTTAAACTGACACTAACCTCTTGAAATGTATTACCTGAAATAGTTGTGAAATTCAGCTGATTGTATTTGACACAAGTCAAGTGTCTACTTGTCATGTTAATATTCAACATAATTAAAACACATTGCTTTAGGTCAAAGAATATGGGTTGTGAGAAATGAGATGTCTCTGTACAAGGACAAATTATTGTAATTATTTATCACTGATTACATTTTTCATTAAAATGGATTTCATTGTTTTGAATTCAAATTTATGGAAATATGATTTGACTTGTTCAGTAAAAGAGACCAAAATGTATTATGATGAAATACGTACTTTGAAGGTCTAAATGAAAGTGTGTGTTGAGTAAAAGTGCACATATTCGGTTTTAACAAGACATGTGTAAGGTACAGATTTCCCAAAATAATACCTTAAGGGCCACAAGATCACACAAAAAAAAAATCTTTAAACTCATTGTATATGGCACTAAATCATGTCATGTAATGTTAAGGTTTGATGCTTTTGACGCTTTTTTTTTTATAGGTTCAGGAAACTTCATAAAAGCTCAAAACGTGGCTCAAAGGTGCACAGCCTGTTTTAGTTCAGAAGCTATAATGGCAGTTGTTACATTTATAGGTAATATTTTCACTTCATGACTGAATGATTATTCCACACCATGACAGTGGGTATAGAAAAGTATCACCCCCTTTACAATAATCACATTTTGTTGCTTTGCAGCCTGAAATGTAGAAAGACACAGTTTTTGTTTTATCCAGCTGTATTGCTCAGTGCAACTTATAGCATCTAAGTGAAAGATATAACACCAACATGTCAGAAAAAAATCAAAAATCAGAATCACTGAGTTGGAAAAAGGATCACCCCCTTGTGTCAGTATTTTGTTGAACCTCCTTTTGCTTTAATTACTGCCTTTAGTCTGTTGGGATTTGTCTCTACTAACTTTGCACATCTAGACTTTGCAATATTTGCCCACTCTTCTTTGCAGAACTGCTCAAGTTCAGTGAAATTTGATGGTGAGCGTTTGTGGACTGCAGTGTTCGAGTCATTCCACAGATTTTCAATGGGGTTTAAGTCTGGGCTCTGACTAGGCCATGCAAGAACATTTACCTTTTTTACCTTTAACCACTGTGTGCTCAGTTTTGCTGTGTGCTTTGAGTTATTGTCATGCTGGAAGGTAAACCTTCTTCCCATTGATGACTTTCTGGCAGAGGGCAGCAGATTTTCCTCAAGAATTTGACGGTATTTTGCCCCATCCATTTTTCCTTCTTTCCTGACAAGTGCTCCAGTCCCTGCTGCAGAGAAACATCCCATAACAGGATATTACCACCTCCATGCTTTACTGTAGGAATGCTTTTATTTGGATGCTGAGCTGTATAGGATTTCCGCCAGACATATCGTGTTGGTGTTGAGGCCAAATAATTCAATTTTATTCTCATCTGCCTCAGAATCTTCAAGGTGTGTTTTGGCAAAACTCAGTCGTGACTGCATGTGGCCTTTCTTGAGGAGTGGCTTTTTTCTTACAACCCTCCCAGACAAGCCACATTTGTGGAGAATTTGTAATATTGTTGTCACATGCACACAATGGTTAGAGAGTGGTTAGAGAGTCTGACTTGTAACCACGACTGAGGTGAGACCCTTGAGCAAGGCACCGAACCCCCAACTGCTCCCCGGGCGCCGCAGCAGTATGGCTGCCCACTGCTCCGTGTGTATGTTCACTACTGTGTGTGTGCACTTGGATGGGTTAAATGCAGAGCACAAATTCCGAGTATGGGTCACAATACTTGGCCATGCATCACTTCACTCACAATGACCACTCTTTGTCATAAATTCCTGCAACAGCTTCAGAGTTGCTGTAGGCCTCTTGGTCGCTACTCTGATCAAGTTTCCTCCTGGCTCTTTCATCCAGTTTGGAGCGACGTCCTGATCCAGGGAGGGTCTGTGTTGTACCAAATACCTTCCACTTCTTAATAATAGACTTCTCCGTGCTTCTAGGCATGGATCAAATCTTTGAATTTTTTTTGTGTCCATCTCCTGACTTGTGCCTGTCCACAACTTTGTCCCAGAGATCTTATGACAGTGGCTTGCCACTTATAGTTGATTGTTTGTTTCAGTTGCACTACCAAGAACTGAAATGCTCCAGGAAAGTTCTTTTCATGCTGAGCTAATCAAAATGACCACAGCTGATCACGGTTGAAAGTCAAATGGCTTTGTGTGCCATTGAGAAGGTGATTGGCTACACCTGATTGAGTGTACAGGTCATTTTTAGGAGGGGGTAGTCTCAGCCTCAGATGTCACGCCCATGGACCGTAGGCTAAACCTCTGATGCATATGACACAAAATTGGAAACACTTCGGGAGTTTCGAAAGTCATCATCAGATTGGTTGAATTATACAGGATTTCCGGGAAACGTGCATGTCATGTTCTTTAAAGTTCCGCCTGGAAACAAATATGCCGTGTCACCAAAGCCCCTTATGTTAGAAGAAAGCCGTCATGTTTACAACTGTGATAATGAGCGCTTATCAGGATCAACTAAGCGCTGGATTTTCAAAAGTATGTGAAATATTTAAAGTTTACGGCATAGAATCTTTAAAATATGTCAAAGAGTTTTACAACCCTAAACATGAAGCGGCACAAAACGAAACGTGATTGGTTGCTTTATCTGTCAGTCATATGGCATCTTGGGCGGGCCTTAGCCATTCAAAGCAGCCAAGGTTCCCAGACCTTCTGTAGTCAGTCTGAAGGTCTGGCTACGTGAGACTAGGAGGGGGGTGATCCTTTTTCCAACTCAGTGATTCTGTTTTTTATTTATTTATTTATTTATTTTATGACATGATGCGGTTATATCTTTCACTTGGATGTTTTAAGTTGCACTGGTCACCAAAGCCCCTTATGTTAGAAGAAAGCCGTCATGTTTACAACTGTGATAATGAGCGCTTATCAGGATCAACTAAGCGCTGGATTTTCAAAAGTATGTGAAATATTTAAAGTTTACGGCATAGAATCTTTAAAATATGTCAAAGAGTTTTACAACCCTAAACATGAAGCGGCACAAAACGAAACGTGATTGGTTGCTTTATCTGTCAGTCATATGGCATCTTGGGCGGGCCTTAGCCATTCAAAGCAGCCAAGGTTCCCAGACCTTCTGTAGTCAGTCTGAAGGTCTGGCTACGTGAGACTAGGAGGGGGGTGATCCTTTTTCCAACTCAGTGATTCTGTTTTTTTTTTATTTATTTATTTTTTTTATGACATGATGCGGTTATATCTTTCACTTGGATGTTTTAAGTTGCACTGAGTAAATAAAGCTGGATAAAACAAAAACTGTGTCCATCTTCATTTCAGGCTGCAAAGCAACAAAATTGGATTTTTCATGTTGAGTTTTCATTTTTGGATGAACTATTCTTTTATGGTGGCAATTTAAAGTAAAAGGTCTTCAGGGAAAAGGCTAAAAATGTAATGCAAAAATTTGTTCCTCAAACAGCTACCTATTAAGATCCCAGGTGAGAACACTGTCTACCACTCTCTCCAGAATATCGAAGAAATGTGTTCCCTGCCTTGGGTTCATCCCGTTTCTGATGTCTATAAAGCTATAAATACCAGCATAATGGCCTCAGGCCCACATTAGATCTATCAGTTCAAACCCAGAGCAGTATCTGATTGGTTTGAATGACGCTGAGACCACTACACGTGTCTGTAAAGGATTTTATATATCAGTAGCTATATTTTGTATTTATATTTTATTTTTAAAGCTATTAAATTAGAAATTAGTATATTTAATATTTTATAAAATTATTATATTTATTATTATGTTTATTTATATTTGTTATTTTGTTTTAAATATAGTGTTATTCATTACCTTCAAAGTATACTGTATGTCATTCAGAACCTGTAGTTTTATGTTTATACATTTTAATATGCTCTGTCATGTGTAATTCTTTGCAGTCATGTGACAGTGCAGTCAGTTGCTATGACTGAAAAATTATAGACCAAATAGATATGATCAGTGTTTTTTAGCACAGATATTGCAATGCTAGCAAAATCTTAGCACTGCAGCCCATCTTCATTCTCAGATTTCTCGTTGAATAATGTCATGAAAAAGATTAAGTCACCACATAGATAATCATTGTTTACCTGCTTCCAATTCACTCATGTAAACAGAGTCGATACAAACATCTGATTTCTTGACTCGTCTCCCCAGCCTCATCAGAATATCTTTCAAAGCCCTGTTGACCCCAGAGGCTCTCGGTTATTTTGTGTCTCCTGCTTGCAATCTCAAATTTATAACCTCTAATTTCTCTCTACTCAGGTCTGCCTAGGCAGAGGAAGGAAAGGCAAGAAGTCTCCTTTTATTTTCTCTTCCCATATTGTTTTTCAGGCTCTAAATGCATTTGATGTTCTTCAATATGGTCACCCAGGTATCTGCAATAAAGGCAGTACAGTGGCAGAGAAATAACAGCTTTAGTTTGCATTACGACCTTTGCACCAGAATGATGAAACCTGTTATTGCACGTCACAACCTCTGCAGTGCAAAAGGTAATGAAAGACAGAATGTTATTTTTAAGCCAGGCAGGCCAAACATTTATGTAACATAATATATTCAGTGCAGGAATTTAGGGAATTGCAGTTGAGGAAGGGTTGAATGGATTGAGTAAACACCATTTGATGTGTGGCGTTTGTTAGATGCTAAGTCAGCAGAAGAATAGATGAATGTTTATTTCTGCTTCAGAATCAAGTTTTGAGCAACATGAATAAACCATCAAGGAACAGTTCACTCAAAAATGAAAGTTCTTACCCTCATGTTGCTCTAAACTGTAGGATTTCTTTCTTCTGTGGAACATGAACAGAGAAATTTGGTCATTCTATTCAATGCAATTCGGACTGGAGTTTTTAATCTTCCAAAAAAGATGAAAAAGCACCATATAAGAATCATATAATACGACTCTGTGCCTTATATTCCAAGTCTTCTGAAGTCATACAATAGCTTTGTTGTCAGGAACAGACATATTTTAAACAATTATTCACAGGGATTAGTTAGCAGTTTGAAAATTATCATTGAATCTGTCCAATTCATGAACAAATTGTTTAGACTGGTTTTCTGAACCAGAACAGCCAAGCAACTTCTCTCACTATTGTGTTCTGCTTTGTAGCTGAATCAAATTTGTTCATAATTGACACATTTTTTGACACTGACACTGTCGTTGAACTGAATTGAATCAACACTGAACTGACTCAAGATGTATATCGACACTACTTTCGTCAGTAGGGCAGCTTATAGCTGATTTGAATTTAAATGAAGAACTTTACGCTGTTATTGAACTGAACTGAATCAACACTGAACACTGACTGTATAGGTGAATAATGACGCCACTGTCTTTTTAGAGCTCCTTTACAGAAGAATTAGTATTTGTCTTATATTTGAAGTTTGTTACCTTCTTGTTTAATACTGTGAAGCTGATTTAAACAAGCTCTATTGTATAAAGCGCTATAAAAATAAAGGTGACTTGACTTGACATTGGTTTTGCATTGAAGAAAGAAACTTATACAGGTTCAGATCGACAGGATGGTGAGTAAATGATAGAATTTTCATTTTTGTGAATTTACATTTTGTGTCTCTAAGATGAATAAACACAAAACCACTGTCAAATTTGTTCACTAGACTGACTATTGATTCTTTCATGGTTTATTTGTTTAGTGGTGAGGCATTTTCAAAACACATCTCCCATTGAACTTTTAGGAAAAACAAAGCAAACTGCTTTAATAAATACAATGTATTAAAACCTTAAAATAAACATTTGAGTATACAACCATGTTGATTTGATTTTAATTGGTGTCCATTGTGAATTTACCAGCAAATGATTGCCTGTCAGTAGAATTGGACAGAAAGACTGATCATGACTTTTTGGACTGGACCATTATATCTCTCAACCACTCAAAGGTGTCTGGCTTTGCCCAGGTTCTTCTGTGATGCCAAATACAGCGTTTGAGCACCGCAGCTGTGTAGCACAGATAGCTTGCTGTCAAAAGCGTTTTTCAAGCGAGGGACAACTATGCTCAATCAGAGATGATGCTTTACTGAGTGTTTTCCTCCCTCTCATGTGCCTCTGATTTGGTTTACGAGAGAATGTGACTGATGGCGATCTTCCAGAGGTGTTGAGCGAGTGGGGTTTCAAAATTGCAACAGCAGCCAATTATGGAACAGACAGAGCACATGCTCATAAAATTTGCACAATAATCTCAGCATTTTGAAACCATTAGCTCTGAAAACTCATCCTCAATTTCAGAAGTTTCTCTGGGAGCATCCTGATAATAGTAGTGTGTGTAAAGCATTATGGAAATTCTGTGTACCAGCAGCTGTGAACAGTTGAGAGTGCAGTGATCATGTTGATACACCAGCAATTGAAGCTGAAATTCAGTTTGTTTGTTTTCTGTGCTGCATGGTGCCCATTGACAGCACTCTGAAGTGCACTAGTTAATGTTCAAATAGAACCTTTAAAGGGATAGTCATTCAAATTCAGTCATCATTTACTTTTAGAAAATACTTCTGACAAAATGAACAATGTGTGTCTTTAGCTACACACTGTAATGTGAACAACCAGTCAGTAACATCTCGGTTACGTATGGAAACCCTTGTTCCTTGATGGAGGGAATGGAGACGTTGTGTCGAAGTTCCGACACAAGGGGTCGCACTTGGGAGCCCAGACTCCTCTGACATAATTGAGAAAAGGCCAATGAAATTGGCGAGCAAAATTTGCATAGCTGGCCATGCCCCGGACATTGGGGTATGAATAGGCCAACGTGGCATTTGCTCACTCGTTTTGTTCTGAGGAGTCGAGAAGCATCTCAACCCACTAAGAAGCAGTTCAGAGTTGTGGCATAAGATACACAACGTTTTTTTGTGTATTTTTCTTTCAGTCGGTCACTTCGACACTAGGGGTCCTGAGTGTCATGCTCGGCTGAGTGTCACGCTCAGTCTCCAAGAACCAATCATTCAAGCGAGAGCGCTCAGGACAGGGTGGAAGAATTCACTCAAGCCTGATGCTCTTTGCTGCCTGGGTAAGCACAGCTGCCATCTCAGCGTCAGACTCAGACCAACACGCAGTACCTGGAAGTGCCGGTTTAGTCGAGTCATCCGCTTCCGATCAGTCAGACCCACCCTTCGATGCTGTGATAGACAACTCATCCTCATCGCGAGCCCCGAATGATAGATTGAACCTGTGCCACTGAGGCGGGCTCTCAAACTCACTTAGAAACTCTACTGGAGAACATGTGTGGTTGGAGGAACAAGTGATCTCACAAGAAGGACATAAACCATCTAAAAAAGCTGCTTCAGCATGGGCGCGGGCCAAACACTGAGCACAGCAATTGTGCCTGTCAGAGGGTGAGATGTACAAACCGCAACCAGAAGGACACGGATGGAAAGGCATGTTGTAAACACACACAAATCCATCCGTGAAGCTCTTTTAGAGAAGAGGAAATTTGCTCTCACTACACTTATCTGTGCATGGGCAAGGGAGAAATGCTTGTGCCATAGATCCAACGACGAGGAGACTGAGAGGTGAAAGCACTGCTGCATCTCCCAGAGAGATCGTTCCGTTCATCGGCTCCAAAGAACAGAACGAGTGAGCAAATGCCATGCTGGCCTATTTATACTCGGATGTCCGGGGCATGGCCAGCTATGCAAATTTTGCTGCCAATTTCTTTGGTCTTTTCTCAATGATGTCAGAGGTGCCTGGGCTCCCCAGTGTGACCCCTAGTGTCGGAACTACTGATTTGAGTCTTAAAGGGATAGTTCACCCAAAAATTTAATAGTATTTCCATACTATGCAAGTTGATGAGGTCCATCAACTGTTCAGTTACCAGCGTTCTTCTAAATATCTTCTTTTGTGTTCAGCAGAAGAAAGAAATTAAAGAAGTTTGGAACAACATGAGGGTGAGTAAATGATGACAGAATTTTCATTTTTGGGTGAACTGTCCCCTTAAGGCCTGTTCACAACGATAACAGTAACTGTATTACGATAACTATAATGAAACTATATTTGCGTCCACGCCAACAAGCAATAACATTATTTTTGTTCTAAATGCACACTTTAGTTATGTTCAATTGCACAGTATGCATTAAAGTAAGTGGTCTTTTTTAGGATGTCAATGTTCTTATAGTTCATCAGCTGGAAAAGAAATCACTGCAATTCCAGCAATATTGTTCTTCTGTGTCGTGAATGGTTGTAGTCTGGACTCTGCTATTCTTTCAGAATTACAGCAATTTTTAAATTTTTATATAAGTTTTATATTAATAGTTATCATTATTATAGTTTTTGGTGTGCTTACAGTTGCAAGTTTTAGGCTATATGTGTTCGTTCGATTCTATAAAGTCATTCTTTTGGGAATCGGATTACATTGGTTGAGCAGTATATGAGTTTGAAACACTAAAAAGAACCAAATTATTCTTTCATGAATCAGACTATATGCTGGTCTCAGTGTATGTGTTTGTGTTTGATTCACTAAAAAGTTCATTAGAATCATTCCTTTAGGAATAATACTACACTGGTTGTGCTGTATGCTATTCATTCACATAAAAGAGCTGACTAATAAGATTAAATCCTTCAGGACTTGGAGTGCACTGCTTTTGCTGTGGTTGTCTTTGGCTTATATTGTGCACTATTTAAATGATGCATGCTATGCAGAGCATTTCAAATGATCTTCCATTTCATTTAAGATGCTGTCAGGTAACAAGGCAGCTCATTGGGTTTTGGAACATAGCTGATGTCTCTGTAGTATATAAAGAAAGAAACAGCAAAGAACATTCTGTTTTGTACAAAAACATCAGCATTTTCTAGCATAAGTTTCAAGGAAAAGTGAAAAACTCCCTTGCTCAGCAGAGAAAGAGGGTTTAATTTGCGCTCCAAAGTGACAGTGACTGTGTCACACTCACCTTGCAGAGAATCGCATGTTTCCATTTTAGATATTGATTTAATTCTAAAATCTTTGTTCCAAAATCTGTATTTTTCAAACTCAACAGTGAGGCTGGGAATTTTAATTAAGATCTTCAAGCAGAGCCAGATATGAAGATTAATGATACCATCAGTTATAACATGTCTGTGAAGAATGAGATGTATTTCTAGTTACTAATACGCACACTACGGTGAATTATTAAGACTGTGTTTCTGCTCCGTGTGAATTCATAATAAAGCTCCGTCACACATCACAGTCATCCAGCCTCATTCGATGCAAATGATTATTGCTGCAATATTAGCACGAACATCAACACCTTTTTTTTGGCTTATTATTTGTGACCCAGCAGAGTAACGTACAGTTCCATTTCCTGTTGTGAGTGGGTTGAGCATCATATTAGATCAATAACACAGCCATGTGTGTGCACTCACAAAACTCGCCCCCACCCGATGTGAAAGTGGGAGGCGAGACTCCTCAAAAGACTCATCTGTCTCTGGCTCCACTACTACTCTCTCTCTAAGGAATACCCTATGCCAGGATCAAATGGCATTCTGTCAGCAACCTGCCATGCATTTATAGCTTTCCAAAAATCCTTATTCTCCACAGCAGGATTTGTGCAAATGGACCAGAAAGAACAGAAAAACAGGCTATTGCCAGGCTAGTAATAAACTGGAAAGTATCAGTTGTAAAGGTGATAATTTCCTTTTACACTTTCTATGGACGGAACAATCCATCAATTGTATTATTTTCTATTTATATTGTGAGAATAGTCTCTCGAGGAACAGTTAATTTGTTTTACTACAATGTCTTTCTGTGTTTTGTGTGCCAAATTCTGTAAGATCCCATGATTTTGAACTCCCACTTAAGAGTGTGAACTTAACGTAACCGTTTTGCATTGTTTCTCTTATAAAGCACCGCGTCACTGAATCTTTTGTTGGAGCTGTAAACTGCATTCTTTGTACTAGGCCAATCAATGCTGTATTTCTGCCTTTCCCTCACACCATTTCATGTTTTTGGCGCAGATTGTATCAGAACAATGGTGAAAAAATATATATATAACTAAGCCATCTCACAATAGATGAGCGCTAAAAGCAAGATTCATCCACCCACTTGGATTATGTCGTGTTGAAACAGAAGGCTGGAGAAGGAAGCTTTGTTCCTGTGTAGGGGTTTTCCTGACTCAGGTATTAACAGATCTCAAGCAGCGGATCCCAAAGAGAGCAGGCTTGAGAGTGAAATCATTTCTCTTTGTGGTGATTGTGGGAGAGGAATGAGTGGAATACGGAGATACAAAAAGAGATTCTGCTCCATTTAACAAATGTAAGATAAAAATCTAGGACTCTCACTTGAATAGCTTTGTGATTAATGAATAGCATCTGAAACACAGTATAATGAGATATAAATTATGTTGTTACCAATCTGCGTAGTGATTGCGACTGCCAGAACTGGGAAAAATCCATTAGTTAGGCAAAACACTTAAGCAGACATTCAGCTGAAAATCTAGAGGAGGCATTTCTAAGGAGAGTATTGATTGAGATGCTTTTTGTGCTCAGCAGGTTTGTGCCTTCAGTGTCGACGGTCCAGAGTTCTCTTAATATACGAGCATGTGCTGTTTAATGAAAGCCATGTGCGATGCCTCCCATGCTGTGATTGCTCAGCAGGTTTGCTCTGTTCATGACTCAAAGCCTTCCTAAGAGTACATTTCCCTGGTTTGTGTTCTTTGGTCCACCTAAGCTTTTACTTCTATTCTGAGATACAGATAATTACTGGATGACTGAATCAGATTTCCTAGTGTATTTAAAAAAATATGCATTTCATAATGCATTTCAAGTGTTGCAATTTAAAGATGCTATGAAATCAAAATAGTATTTTAATGTAACTTGTGTAATTTCTAAAATATGCAATTATATTTTAGTAGTAGTGTATAAATACTACTACCATTCAAAAGTTTGAGGTCGGTAATATTTTTTATGCTTTTAAAAAAAAAAAGTCTTATGCTCACCAAGCTGCATTTATTTGATCAAAACTTAACTTTTATATTTTAACAAATTTTAAATTGTAAAGTGTAATTTATTCCTGTGATGGCAATGCTGAATACTCCAGTTTTCAGTGTCACATGATCCTTCAGAAATCATTCTAATATGCTGATTTGGTTCTCAATAAATATTTATTGTTATTATCAATTTTGAAAACAGTTGTGCTGCTTAAAATAACCAGATATGTTTTTCAGGATTATTTAATGAAAAAAGCAGCATTTATTTGAAATATATAAATATATATATTTGTAACAATTTAGTATTTTCTTCATTTTGATCAATTTAATGCATCCTTGCTAAATATCAATTTCAATATGCTGAAATCAATTTCTTTAAAAAAAATCTTGCTGAACTTTTGAACGGTCATTCTCTCCCTCTCTCACACACACACACACACACACACACACACACATGCACGCACACTATTGCTTCTTCTTTTACTATTGCTAAGTCACAGCATACAGATATAAAGCTGTTTTGGGGGCCCAAATCATTTAGATTGACAACTTTGTTCATTTTTGTATGGAAAGCAACCTTAGTTTTACATGAACACTACTTCAGGTTCAACATTGATGCATGTTTTTGTGTAACTAACTGGATGAGACATCTCGTCTCACAAAACTGTTAAAGGTTAACTATGTTTAAACTCAACTGTCATCCTAATTCCCACACAGAGTATTCCCTGTTCTGCTATGTTGGTTCCATTAACTTTAGCTGAAGATAATCGCTTCTGCTTTCTCTTTACCCAGCTGGCCAGCTCAGATAGAAGAACTCAAGCCTCATTTGAACAGTCAGTATGCACCTACTCCGACAGTGTAAACCAGAGGAGGCTGAGTTCACCCATCCAGAATAAAGCGTTATTGAGGATGAAATGGGATTTTTAATTGGCTAGGGTTACAGTACCATGTAAGGGCTCCAACAGGTCCAGTGTTGTCACAATGACACTGTCCTACAATACAAGGCTGTGGCATTCAGCACAAATGTGTGTCTCTTCACATTACATGGACTGATGGCATTATGGGAAGAAACATTTTGTGGAGTGGAACACAGGCCTTTCTGAAAATAAACCCCCTCATGACACTGTATTTGCATTTAAGACAGGCTTAGATTACTAGCACAGCAATATCTCATTTGTTTTTATTAAACACTGGAGACTAGATGTTTTGGAGTGCATTATGATCTGTCAGACTATAGAAGTTTTTTTAAAGCTCTGCATTGCATTAACTTTACCTCTGATTTTATGATTAATGCAGGACTCCAGGGCTTACCTATCATGCTCCAAAGCCTGTTGTTCTTGGGAAATCAATATCTGAAAGGTGCAAGGATTTTACCCAGAGCTTCATGCATCGCTGGCTACTCATTCAGCATGTGTATGTATTTCTAAATGTATTGCTTATCGACCAGTGTAAAACAGATTCGAATGGAATGCATAGTATTGATAATGCATTGCAGAATTTTAACAAGCTGTTCTTTTACCAAAAGGATTGAATATGTTGTAAACAGAAGATAGTTTGGAATTAATGGAACTTTTTTTAACAACCATAAATATGAGAAGTTATTCATTTGGTGTGATTGTATACAACGCAGCGATGTTTAAAGGTTTATGTGAAAGTTATTGCCAGCATAAGCAGTGGGCAGATGGGATCTAGCCATTAATGAACCATTATACTGATTAAAGCCCTCACCAGCAGAATTGATCTCTTTAATCATTGACAGTCTTTACTCTAAAAATTAATTAAGGCAGAGAGAGGGATTCCTGTCAGCCGGTCTTTTTATCAAACTAAATGCTCTCCAGATGTAATTCTGATCTTTGTGTATTAATTTAGATTCCAACTCGTATGAAGTCCATAATCCTGACATATCGCCCTCCTGCCGGAGCCAGGGCGGATCAGACAGACGGAGGAGCCAGGGAGGAAACAGGAAGAACTTGGAGCAGGAGGAGCCAAGCAGGACCTAGGCCACAGCCACGACCCACGGTGGAGCCGACGGAGGGAGGAGCCATGGAGGAGGAATGGCCGCCGACTCCAGGTGGCCGAGCAATGGCGGCGGAGCAGGTGGTGGAGGAGCCCGAGGCGGAGACGGAGAGCCGAGGAGCCAGGGTGATGGGGAAGATCCGGAGGTCCTAGGCGGAGCAGATGGTGCCGGCGACCGACGCGAAGGCATGGATCCAGGAGGCCGTGGTGGAGCCGGAGCGACAGATGACTGAGGAGGAGCCGAGGAGATGAAGGAGCCTGAAGGAGCCTGACGGAGCCAGAGGGACGAAGGGACGAGGCGAAGCCAGAGGAGTGGAGTCCCGAGGTGCAGGATGGTCGACGCCAGACCAAGGCGGAGCCGGAGGGATGAGGGAGCACGGCAGAGCTAGTGGACTGCCAGGCCACGGCGAAGAGGAAGGAGCTAGGAGCCATGGTGGAGCCAACGGGTCTGTGGGCTGAGGCGGAGTCCGGGGCTTAGAGGCTGGAGGCAGAGTCAAGGGATACTCTGACCACGGTGACGCTGTCGTCTGGCAGTCCCACGGAGCTCGCACCGCATAGATGGTGGGCTGAGGGTGAGCAGAGGGGCTGCCAGACGACAGCGGAGGAGGAGGCAGGAGCAGGTGGGAGGGAGGTCATTTGTGAGCCTCCGGGCTTTCAGGCCAGAACTTAGGAACGGGAGCCCTCTCCTCTTTGGTGTGGCACACTCGCCACGCCATACACAGTTCACCCTCAGCCCCAGTGCAGGGGGCAGAGGTCCTCTCCGCGCTCACACCCTCCGCGGCTTTCTCCCTGGTGGCGGGCGTTGTTGCCGGCTCACACACCTTGCATGACGTCTTCAGCATCTCTGGTTCCACGGCGATCCTCAGTTCTGTCGCTCCGTGTAGCGATGGCTTGTCGGTCGCGGCGGGCTCCGGCTCTTCGTCAGCGGTGGGCTCTGGCATGCGCTCAGCGCAGCAGGGAGATGGTCCACTCCACAAAGGCGGTGAAATTCGCTCGAGAACCATCCTTGGACGACAGCGCTCTGCATGAGATGTTTAAACTGGCATCGTAGAACGCACAGAGTGCGTCGTCCGGGTAGCTGGTTAGAGCAGCGAGGACCAGGAACAGTATAGTATGGCCCTCGAGCGATCTCTCCCCTGCTCCAGCAGGAGGAGGAGGTACTCCGGACAGGAGAGGGGATCCATGGAAAACACAACGGAAACAAAACACTGAGGGAAAAAAAACAGAAACCAAAATGGAGGGTAGACACACGGAGGTAACTGTTTCGGTTGGGTCTTCTGTCACAATTCGCTGGAGCACAGGCACAAGGAAACGCGGAGACATGGAGATTTCATAGAACGAGAGTCTTTTATAATCCAACAGGGAGACCCCCACTTCATTATTTTATATAGATTCTCAACTCACTAAAGGTTCCCCTAGATGGCGATTGCACCCTAAATGGTTGCAAAACTCTGACTTCATTAAATTGGTTGGTGAACAGATAGACTTGTATTTTGCAATAAATACTGATCAGACTTCTGCGGCCACTAGATGGGAAGCCTTTAAGGCATTTATTAAGGGACAGATGATTAGTTATACCAGCTCTAAATTTAATAAATTTCAGTCAATAAAAATTAAACAAAAGTTAGTTTCTCTAAAAGCTGAATATGAGGAACTTCCACACTAAAAGCAGAAAACAGTATATTAAGATTGAAGCAAATTTTTTATGACCAGGGTAAAAAACCCAGTAAACTACTGGACTGGCAACTTAATTTAAATTTAAATTAATATCAGAAAAAGCTATTAATGAAATTAAATCCATGGAAAACACAACGGAAACAAAACACTGAGGGAAAAAAAAACAGAAACCAAAATGGAGGGTAGACACACGGAGGTAACTGTTTCGGTTGGGTCTTCTGTCACAATTCGCTGGAGCACAGGCACAAGGAAACGCGGAGACATGGAGATTTCATAGAACGAGAGTCTTTTATAATCCAACAGGGAGACACAGAGCACAAGGAAGACGTTCAAGACCCGACAAGGAAACATGAGGCAAACTACACATTTATACTAAACTTAATGAGGGACAGACAGTTGTATATACAGTGGGGAAAAAAAGTATTTAGTCAGCCACCAATTGTGCAAGTTCTCCCACTTAAAAAGATGAGAGAGGCCTGTAATTTTCATCATAGGTATACCTCAACTATGAGAGACAAAATGAGAAAAAAAATCCAGAAAATCACATTGTAGGATTTTTAAAGAATTTATTTGCAAATTATGGTGGAAAATAAGTATTTTGGTCAATAACAAAATTTAATCTCAATACTTTGTTATATACCATTTGTTGGCAATGACAGAGGTCAAACATTTTCTGTAAGTCTTCACAAGGTTTTCACACACTGTTGCTGGTATTTTGGCCCATTAGACAGAGTATTGGAATTAGAAGAGATTTCCAATGCAATTCTCAGTATGAGGGGCGGTAAAGCGTCGGGCCCAGATGGACTCCCAATTTACATCTTTAAGGAATACAAGGAGAAACTAATAGGTCCATTATTGGATATGTATGCAGAATTGTTTCAACAAGGTTTTCTCCCTCCATTGAGAAATGCCCTGATTACTCTTATTCTAAAACCAGGGAAATTGCCTTTAGAATGCGGTTCTTACAGGCCAATTTCCCTTTTGAATTCAGATGCAAAAATTATTGCTAAAGCCTTGGCAATGAGGCTTGAGAAGGTCCTGCCCCAACTGATAAGTACAGATCAAAATGGCTTTGTTAAGAATCAACAAGGGTTCCACAATGTCAGAAGGGTGCTTAATTTAGTGCATGCGAGAGAAGGAACCTCTGATATGGCCATCCTGTCGCTCGATGCCGAAAAGGCATTCGACAGACTTGAATGGCCGTATTTAACAGAGGTGCTTGTGCGATTTGGATTTGGTGACTATTTTCGTAGATGGATGAAAATTCTGTTGGTTGACTCTACTGCGGAGGTACTCACAATTTTCTCACAACCATTTAAACTATGTCGCGGATCCAGACAAGGTTCACCACTCTCACCTCTACTTTTTGTATTGGCTATGGAGCCACTGGCTATAGCAATAAGATCTCATCCTTCAATTCATGGTATACATACCGATGTCCTAGAACATCGCATTGCCTTATATGCAGATGATACCATTGTATTTCTATCAGAACTTGGAAAATCAATACCATCTCTTTTAAAGCTTATGGACCCGTTTGGCAAATTCTCTGGTTTTAAAGTAAATAAAGAGAAATCCTCAATTATGTTTCTCAATGAACAGGAGAGAATAAATCCAAAGGTAGCACACCCATTTATAAATGAGGTAAATGGTTTTGGATTACCTAGGAATTAAAATAACCCCTAAAATATGCTCCCTTAGTTCAGCGAATTATGAACCTTTGACACGGTGCGTGTGGGGAGATGAAGCGAGGACTCAATTGCAGGAGAAATGGTTATTTATTTTAATTAAAAAAATGAAACCAAAACCAACTCAAACCACCCCGAGGGGGGAAACCAGACAGGCAGGCCTAAAGCTGCACCACATGCAGACACGAAACACACAATGAGACATGACGGATCAGCCCAGGATGACAGACGCCAGGAGAATAAATAGGAACCAAACGAGGAGGCTAATGAGGGAGACACAGGTGGAGCAACTTAAACAATAACGAGGTAACAAGATGGGAGGGGCAAGACAATAGACAGGAGAGAGCACATGGCAACAGACAACACAACATAAGCCATGTGCTCACCGTACACAGTCATCTGGTGGCCCTCCTGGACACACCCGCTGAAGACTGTGACACTTTATTATCTAAATTGTCTGAAGGGACAGCTAGATGGATGACACTGGCCCTGTCTTTAATGGGAAGAATAAATGTAATCAAGATGACCATACTTCCGAAATTTTTATATGTTTTTCAGTCGTTACCACTTACTCCTCCACCTGCATTTTTCCAGAAAGTAAGAAAGCTTCTTTCTAATTTTATTTGGAGTAACAGGAAGCCAAGACTTAGACTCTCCCTTCTATATTTGCCTTATGAAAGGGGTGGGCTACAACTTCCAAACTTGTTATGGTATTATTGGGCTGCTCAATTGAGGGCTGCAATGTTCTGGTTTGCTAAAGATGCCGTTGTGCCTTGGGTACAGGTTGAATGTTGACTGCGAAAGGATTGACACTTGACAGCTTTTTATATTCAGCACCTCTTAAAGAACTAAAAGAAAGGATAGACAATCTGTTTGTAAAAAATACTATTAAGATCTGGCATGAATGTCATAAATATCTTGGTGACTCCTCATCGCTGTCTAGCTTTTCTCCTATCTGGGGTAATGATCATTTCAGCCCAGCCAAAAATGATATGGGGTTTAAACTATGGTTGAATAAGGGCATTGGGAGGGTGATGGATTTGTATGAAGACAATATTCTAATGTCATTTGACAAGCTTGTAGTGAAGTTCCATTTACTTCGAAAACATTTTTTTAAATATCTGCAAATTAGAAGTTTTATTTTTTCACACCTGAAGAATTCTGCTCAACTCCCCTCAATGTCCTTATTGGAAACATTCTCCACACAAGATTGTCTATCTATAGGGCGGATTAACCAATTATATAAGATGCTAATAGAGAATCATAAAGAAAGTGCTGAAAATAAAAGACAAGCGTTGTGAAAAAAAAAGTTGTGTTTGTTCGAAGTAACACAAATAAAAGTCGAGACAACGATGGGCAGTTCTTCTTTTTATTTTACTGTTCAACAACTGAACACCAGCTCCGTTAACACAGGTGTCTCCTTGGACAACCAACTGGCCAACCAAAATCTAACCCGGAGTACCCCAACAGTTCTTATACTTTATTCTGGGTGTATTCAACTCGATACACTACAGTTGGCATGAGGAGATAGCGTGTTTGTGGAATTGGTGTGGTGGGTGAAATTGGGGAGGTGTTGGTCAGTCAAGTGGGAAAAGGCCTCAGTTTTTCATTTCATCAAGCAATAAAACCCCCAAGCCCTTGTGGCCTTTATCTGTGCTGTGATCTAAGCACATATAAGGCTGAAACTCAGTGTTGAGAAAGCAGCTGAAGGAAGTGATGATTACTACAGAAAGTCCAGGCAAAGTATTGAGAAAGTAGCGCAGGATAAAATCAAAACCAATTAAGTCCATCCAGGTTCAATTCAACCTTGAACATTTTCAACCTGGTTTCTTCCATCTATTTTGAATCCTGTATAAATGTACTGATTAATCTGCTTTAAAATGCAGGGAAGAATTCGCAGAGAATGAAGTGTGCCCGTTGATAGTTTATTTGTATGCTGTGCATTGTTTTAGTGCCCAATTCACTAAAGGAATTATGCAAATCTAGGCAACAAAGCAAACATGCTTCCAAAAATGTGTATTTTTAATTACTGTTGCACAGCTGTGGAGAATGCAGCAGACTATTACAATCTGGCATACTTTACTGGAACTGTAGCACCCTTCCACCACTTTCACCGTTAAAATTTGTGTTTTCAAGGCACTTATAGGCGTATGCCTGATTATTGCACTCTTCTCCATCATTTGATCTTTATTTGATGAATTAATGCTGCCATAAATTGCAAATAAACTCTCTTTTTAAGAAAATTCTGTTTACCTCCTGCTGTCTGTGGGCGGTAATAGTTCTGCGTTTTGTAAATAAGCCACAATCTATAAATAATAAGTCTAATTTACATAAAAAGACTTCCACTGATTTTACCACCGATACTGTCTGGTTAAACTAGATAGCATCTGGTTTGTGAATAAAATGCAGTAATGAAATCAGTGAATTCGCCCCCCGCTGTTTAGTCTCATCTGATTCTGAATGCTATCTTACAAACCCAGGACTTGCGATGTTATGGCGATAACTAATGTGGATTTTTGTCAGTTATATGAGCTGGAGGATGACTCAAAGTGAGCATGTGATAAAGAGATGCTCTGACAAATGTGTGACACACATGTAGTGGATTCATACCAAGTTATGCTCTATTTTCAGTAAATGACACCTTTAATTGATGCAGCAACTGGGGACTCATGTACCGCAAAGTCAGATGGGTGTGAAAATACAGAGGGACTGAGAAAGAGGGAGAAGTATTGCTGATGTTTTCTCTAAGCATGAAAAATGAAACCGAGTCTGTCTCAACCATATTATCCCTCTCCCAAAGTGCTTTGTAGGCAGCCATTCATCTTTCTGCATCACACCCCCTTTATCTGTCACTCCAGTCTCATCTCTACACCTCTCATCCTGCTCCACTATCCTTCTCCACCTGAATATAATTTGCTGAAACTTTAACAAAGCAACTCAGGGCTTATAACTCATCTTCATTGGCTCAGACCGCCTGACACTGACCGTCATGTCACACATCTCCATTGTCTGATCATCACCGTTACCCTCAGCTTCATAATAGCTCTGGCAGACCTGTTACAGATGTAGTGTTTAATGACAAACAGTAATCAGGAGGAATTTGGTGATGCATTTAATCTGCGGTTTTACAGCTTTGTCCATGGATGATTTTATCCCCTGAGGCAGATTCTTACGAGCTCACTTACTCAGCCTGACAGAAAGTGATGTTGGAACAGCACGATAAAAAAAGCACCGCACTGGGAAAGAGGGGAGGGGGGGGGGGATCACAATTCGGCTTTGTATCTTAACGACAATCACCGGGCAGACTTTTCTTTGATGGAAACGCATTACGTTTTCACGTTAAATTCAATGAATGAATAAAAATGAACATTAGAATGTAGATAAACTAACGTTTCTGTATAATTAAAATGTTAGTTTTAACAAGTAATGGCATGCGGTTGGTATGAAAATCATTAACAGCCTGTCCAGCTCTATTGTACCTCTAAAGTTGTTTTATCTCAGAAAAAATGCCAATGAGAAGTATATTGTAGGTGTTATTTATGCAGCTCTGTTTGCGGGATTCTCTGTGTCCTAGTCATCATTGAATTTTTTATGTTTTTTGTGGCCATTTGCGGATGTTTGTGTGTGACGGTGTACATTATTTGTAAGAAATGTTATTTTGTTATTTTGTTTCTCCATTCCTCACCACTCTTATCTGAATTTTTGGCAGGCAAGAGCTCTGCAAGTGACTCTTGTTCACATCCGTCAAGTGGTATTTGGACAACACCCATCCAGGAGAGCAAGATTGTTTGTGTGAGTATGCAGGACAAATACATCTCACAATATTACATTCAGAGAGATGAATGTCTCTTCTTTGTTGTTTTATCTGCCATGGTTATTTGGTGTGAGAGATGGTGTTCTCAAAGAGGATATTTGATGATAAGCGTGCCAGTGAGAACAGCAGTTTTATTCAGGATGATGTTAGTCCTGTTGACCCAAAGACTGATAATTTTACTCCTGAAAGACCCCATGAACTCAAAACAGAAGTTTTGAGGCTTTGAGGCCATGTCTATTAGATTAGTACATACTAAAGTGATTTTTTTCTTTTATTTCATTATTTAATTTAATTTGTTTATTTTAAAATTATTTTTTTTATTATTATTATTAAATTATATATTTATTATTTTAGTATCTATCATATTTTCAGAACTGATGGCTTAAGTGTTAGGTTAAAATCTAATTTTTTTTTATTTTTTTTTCAAAAATCTTACAATAAACTGCATTTGCCATATTTTCAGAACTGAATGATTTAGCAGTTGAAATCTAAAATGTTTGAATTTTTATTAAATTTTTTCATTCTATTGTTATTTTATTTCAAATTTTTAATTTAATTTAATTTTTTTTTTAATCTGACCAAAAATGTTCCATCAAACTGCATCTGACATATTTTTCGAACTGATGGCTCAAGTGTTAGTTTATATTTAGCCGTTGAAATCTAAAATGCTATGTTATTTTATTTTATTTTATTTTTACATTTTAATTTAATGAAATTTTATAGATAATTTTAATTATGTTTAGCAGTTGAAATCTAAAATGTATTTCAGGCTTTAGCTCAAATAATTATTTTGTTAAATTTAATTTAACATAAATTCAGTTTTTGTTATATATAAGTATATTTATGAATTAATTATTTTTTCTCATGTAAATTCAGTGAAACTGAACTCACTTCCAATCGCACATTGCCTGCTTTGCTGTTGATCTTTGCTGACTATATGGGGAAGGCTGGCTTGAAAGCCTCCCATCTTCCCCACTGGCAGCTCCTCCATTACTTACAAAGCACTTCATCTCTCTCCGCTGAGGCTGGTCTACTGTGCTACTTCTGATTAATGACTGTGCCATTCCAGCTCAATTTATTACCATACATTTCACCATGCAATACAATCCAGCACGTTCACCCTGTGTGGAGGTATTAACACTGTGCCATGATACTTGACACTATTAGAGTGAAAATTATAAGAACTTATTTGTCTGCCATTTGAGACAAATCCATTAGGCTGACTTGAATAATAGCTGAGCTGAATCTAAGACGGAACCTACTGCCCCTCAGGTGCTTATATGAACACATTTAATACTCAAAAGAGCATTATATAATAAAATCTTTTGAGGATCAGAAAATATCTGACAGCATTGAATAGAAACAATCAAACTGTGATATTTCATACATTACCTGCAAGATATACAATAATCTGGGTGTAGATTATAGAGATAAGCATAAATGTTCTCTTTTATATGAGAGAAAGTGTCAAAAATACAGAAAATTTGTCAGCACTTTTGTGCCTCACAGGATCAGCACTAATTGTTGGAACTCTGGGTAGCTTAACAGGCAGATTGTGATGGTGTGAAAGTATGTCCTTATTAAGCTTTCCACATTCACTGTATCTGAACAAACATGCTTCGACTTTTCACCCGTAACCATTTATTCAGTTAAAGTCAGCTTTATTCCCCCCAATCTTCACAGTTCGCTAGACAAGATTCATCTTGCACTTGTGGAATCTGACTAAGGCTCTGCTCCCACATTCCTGCCTCTGCTTTGCCTTTCCAACATCCAAACACGCAGGACTGCCTCATCACCTGTCGTTCTACTTTTGCTTTCTGGCTGTGCTGGCACTTTTGCACATTCACTGCCAAGAACAGCAGCACTTTTAACTGTTATTTCATTTATTTTTATTTTATTGCACCCACTCGCATAGCAATGTAAAAGAATCTCCCCACACTGTCAATAGCATTTGCAGTACAGCATTCTCATAGATGTCTACTATATATATACTGTATATACACAGCAGACAACAGATCTTTTCGCTCTTAATTTAGTGTCTTCAAATGGAATACACAATAGTGTGCTTGTTTTCCAGTTCTTTTTTTACTTTACAGTGCTTGTTCAGATACTTGAAGGACAGGCTTTCCTAAATGATGCTCTCAGATGTTGTTTCTCTCTTCATGCTCCTGTTGGCTGCTTTTTGGCCATCCCGTTATCGACCCATTAGACAAATCAAAATGGAATTTCTCTGCACCCTTTTAGTCTATTGTTTCCCTTTCAGTCACGCTAAGGTAATTCGTTTTTCAGGGGCCGTGTTTCACTCCCCTTTCACTCCTGGCTTATTGCCTTGTAGAACAGACCTGTCCATGTAACATTATCCTTTGTCTATGCTCTTTACCTCTAATTTATCTGTCTAGTGAATGCCAGGATAACCAGGGCCTTTGACATATCCACATCTCTCTGAAATGCCATGGTCTGTTTGGATAGTTTTTGTTGGATTGGCGGATTTGCCAAAGTTTGCCCAATTTTTCAAAGTTTGTCTGAAGCACTTGGTAGCAAGTTAACATGAGATTCACAAGCAAAACTATTCAGCTTTGTTTTCTGAGTTATGTGAAATAACCACTGCTAGTTCTTACTCTTCTGAGTTTTCTGTATAGATAACCATTCTTCCGTGGACACTGCCTTGCTGTTACTGTATTTGCGTTTCTTCTGCTTCTGTCTATGACTGTGCTATCATCTTTTTCAGATAAATCTGCCCCTAAATGGCATGTAAAAACAATGTTTTGCATTGGCCAGCTGCAAGGAGGACCAGAATGTGTGCTGTTGACCAAAGGTTTGGCTTCACAATGCTGATTGAATGGTAACATCTGGAAGTGAAGCAACATCAAATTAAAGGCAAGTCAGCAAAATTAAAAGGAAAAAAAGTTGTATTTGCATTGCATTCCTATTCCTAGTATCATAGCTAAAATGCGTTATGGGAATTATGGAAGAAAGACCAAGCAAATCAACCTGCTCCTTTCTCCCTGTTTTATCAAAAATGAGAGACAAGTACAAACTTGTTTGTTTCCTATCTTATCCAGAGTGCTTTTCCAGAGATGCTGGGGATTGCATGGAGAGAATCATAAAATCAATAGATCATAAATGCAGTTTCATCAAGAATCACACATGATGGCCATTGTTTTAGCAAACTTACTTTGTACTGGCTCCAATCATGTATGCAACTCCCACTTTTTAAAGTGACGTGTAGTGCTCTGCATTTAACCCATCCTAAGTGCACACACACAGCAGTGAACGCACACACACAATGTGAACACACACCCGGAGCAGTGGGCAGCCATTTATGCTGCGGCGCCCGGGGAGCAGTTGGTGGTTCGGTGCTTTGCTCAAGGGTGCCTCAGTCGTGGTATTGAAGGTGGAAGAGAGTGCTGTACATTTTTATTGGAATCTATGGTTTCATGAAGAACCCTTAACATCCACGGAAACTTTCCATTGAACAAAAGGTTCTTCATAGAGGAAAATGTTCTTCACGCTAAGAAAAAAATGGTTCTTTTAAGAACTGTTCACTGAAAGGTTCTTTGGGGAACCCAAATGGTACTTCACTATGAAAACCCCCTTTTGGAACCTTTATTTTTAAGAGTGTACATTCTTATCATTGAATGTCCTGTTGCGCTCTCAAATATGTCAAATTGTGGAAATAAATTGGATTGCAAACACCAATTCACATACACGACTTTAACCGGTTTAAGATGAGAGATTAATTGCAAAATAGAGAAACAAAGAATAGGCACATGCTTTTCAACAGCCATGTATAGCATTGGCAACACTGAACGCATGTAAGTGTTTCGCGAACACCATTCACAATACTAGTGAATATGCTCAAATTCGACAGTGGGTAGCATAACTAAGGGAGCTTTTCAGGTTTCGGTGAAAATATTCCCTGAGCTGCATATTCAACCTTTGGCATATGGCATAAGAGCTAATTAGAACTATGCTAATGTGCTCCCTCAGGCCCAGCGACTGAAGAGGAAACCAACTATGTGCTTTGATATATCTGACATGCTTCAGCAGGCACTAACAAGGATGACTCTGAGACACTACAGACCCTGCATAATATATCTGTATTCTTCAAACTTATTTTTTACAGGTGGCCTTATCAGTTTTACTTGACTTACAGTGAATTATTTACATTTAACTACGCTCTTAAAAATAACGGCTCCAAAAGGGGCTTTTCATAGTGATGCAACAGAAAAATAATTTTGGAGTTTTCAGTGAACAGTTCTTTTATGAACCTTTGTTTTAGCCGCTTTTCCACTATGGAGCCGAAAGGTTCTAAGATCTGTCAGGTAGGCCTACGGTTCAGTTGTATTTCCACCTGAGCCTGGTACGGCACTGCACGATTACAAACTGTTCTCGGCCCGGAATTCTCGGCACGGGACTAACACGAGAATGGTTAGTAATTGTGCCGCGGCCATAGACTGTATAAAAACATGGACGTAGTGTCCGTGACGTCACCCGTAGGGTTCCGAAGAGAGTTTTTGAAGCTCAAAAGTGGGCGGAGGGGGCCGTCGCCATCTTGGCAGTGCGTCACCGCGCATCACTCCCGGATACTCGAAGATGGGCAAAGAGGCGGGACCTGGTTGTTGAAACCACGCCCACCTAGCTCGATGGTGGTGACAGCAGCGGCAATCCACCTGTCACTCAAGTGGCCATGCCCTTAATTATGCAGAACTTTAAGGCTTAATATAATAAATTCACCCCCTCACAGTTGTCATGAAAGGCAAAATTAGCTATATAGACCAAAATAATTTTTTGAACCAGGCTGTAAACATGTTTGTTTTTTGTATTACATTCCAAAGAGCTCCGTTATGAGCACCACAGTGGAATATGAAACCGTATCCGTGCTGACTGTCCCGCATCGGCACGGAATGGTACGGTTAAAGGTGCAGTAGGAGATCTTGGAAAATGCTAACTTTAGCCTGATAGCACTTAAAGCAAACGTCCCACCCTCCCTGCAATCGCCGTTCAAAGCCACGCCATCTGAATACATTTACGCTCACAGACAACATTACAATAGGCTACATCAGCGGTTCCCAATAGGGTATATGTCGAACATCTCCTGACCAAACCCGGAAAACAGGTCTCATTGCTTCCGCTTGTCGGAGAACGTGTTAACAGCCGTATTAAATAATAGCGATATCTATGGACTTTTAAGATAATCAGTTAAACTAGCTAGCTGTTTTTATTGTTTATTCCATTTTTATATCTAAATGTGAAAAGAATACAAATAAAAAAAACTTTTAGATATCAGTCCGCATATGTGATGGACCTTGGTTATGATCATCATTGGGATCTACTTTGAAGGCATCTTGAGTAAAACTGCTTCATATTTAACTAAGCATATGCAAAACACTTGAACCGGAAGCGACGAGACCCGGTTAACAGAATACGGAAGTCTGTTGCGCATAACCCCTATTCCAATCCTCGCGCCCTCCTGCTCTGCAGATTTCATATGTATCTCTTATCACGTGCAACATTTGTTCTATTCGACCGGGAGTGCCCTGGGCAGTGTACATCACCAGATATTCCGCCATGATTCCAGTTCGAAGCGAGCTTATATGTTCCATAAAAAGGGCATTAAAGTGTGCGAGACGTGAATTTAAATAGTATTTATTTACAGAGGTATATTATGTCACACTTCTCTAGTAAGTTTTGTCTGTGTGTGAAGACGCAGCGCAAATCCGTGAATGAATGTTCCGAAGTGAAGTAAACTTCAACAGATTTCCCCTGCTTCCCTTGTGCGATGACTGGAATTGGGAACCGCTGGGCTACATCATGTGTCATTCACCCGGTGAGAAAACTTTATAGTACAGTTAGCAAAAGTACTACAATACCAGGAAGGAAGATCAGGTTGTTGATGTTTGTCTGCCATTCTTGCTCTGTCTGCACAGTGTGCGTGAACGCGCTGATGACGTATCTGTCTGCGCGAACCGGGTGCGCAGAGGTATGCTAATACATATGTTGACAGGCAGTTAAGAAAGGCAATTAAAATGCTCGAACCGAGCGTTTTGATTGGACGAACATTTCTTGGTCCTACACCTTCCACAGAATATATAAATACAGATAAATACATTTAGACCACTTAACTTAATGATTGCTATCGGTATGTGAAGAGACTTTCAACCAGCACAACAAAAATGTTTCTGAAGACAATCACCTATTGCACCTTTAAGCAAAGAGAACCGTTCGGCCAGATAGTGGAAAAGCAGCTTAAGAGTGTAACTTAGTGTGCAGATCATATTGTGAGAAATTACTTAATAATTAAATATAGCTGTTATAAATAAATGCATTGATTTACGGTTCTGGTGTCCTTGAGCAAAGTTTAATTAATGATTTGTCATTTAGCTGTCACTTTTGTCCTCACTGTCTTGCAGTGCACTTTTTAAAGAAAGTCCTCCTGAGGTTAAGTGCCCTGTTTCAAGGATGAAATGGTGATGGATCAACTTTAGTCTCAGCCTCAGACTGCACGTCTGTATACTGGCTCTCTGATACTGAGTTACAAGAAATATAACACAGAGTTATCCGAAATCATTGGTTCCAATCTGATTTCACGTCAAAGTGGAAATGAATTTCTATTCGATTTTTAGTCAATGGTGATTACAAGATCAGGATTTTGAAAATCATTTTTTTCATAGAGATTGCACGCACAATGAACATTTTGTACACTGCAATAATTAGGTTACACTAACTTTAATTATATTAATCATAGACGTTTTCATAACTTTCCATTTAAGTATTTATTCATTTCCATGGCTTTGCAGTACTACAAATCGCTGCTAATAAAATCCTCTGATACTTCCAGGTTTTTCAATGCAGTGGGAGCCCTGCTTATTGTGAGCCCATTTCACAAATAACGGAGAGAAATTCAGAGCGAGTCTACTGTGTTAGAAGCGCATCAAGAACAGACAGGTCCGTAAAAAAAGCGCTGTTCCGCGGTAGGTGGTGCTAAACGCATTCACATTTTGCCGGTACCTCGGTGGGTACACAGGATGATTTTAATTGCGCTGGACAGCGTCCATCGTCCCTCACAGTCTCAGCAAGTCAGCGCGCTGCGCACGAGAGCAACAACCTCATCTCTGGATATTAGGCACTATATGGGCAAGTGCGCGAGCGCAGCGCGCGGACACAATTCGCTTTCGTTCGCTGAGAGAGAAGCGCGCGATTGGTTTTCAAACTGAAATGAGTCGTTAACGGCCGTTTGAAAATGAAGAGGCTTTCTCGAAAGCTGACATTAGTTCTCGCAGCGTTGTTGTGGATAGCCGCTTTACTCTATTTCATATTGCTGAATAGCCGGAAAATACTACCTGACCAAAGAAACGAGCAACCGCAAGTAAAAGAGGTGAGTGATAGCCTACATCATGATATGTTAGAAATAACAAACCTCATGGACGAAATGGCTTGATTTTTGTGGTTTATTGCTTTTTGAAACCTGTCAGTAACTCTTTAATTCTCTATTTTTCGTATTCGGTGAGAACATATTTGTGAAGGTGCACCACTTTTTCTATAGCCTACCTGACCCAATAATAAAGGGCAAAATTGTCCATTATGTAGTATTTTATTTTTATTTTTTATCTTGTCGGGTGTGTAAAACAGGTCAGTTCAGTGAGATTAATTTTTGAACTGATTCTGAACCAGGAGGAGAAATTTAGCTTACTTTTCCCTCGGGAGACGAAGTAATATGCTTTGCGATAACCTTTTCACATTTTATTTGTTGACAAATATATTTGTGCAATAGCCAATTTGGTCTCTTTTCCTATTCAAACATGAATTCCTATCAGCCAGTATGATGGACGCACTGAAATAGCTTTAATATATAAGTGCGTACACGAGGGAGGAGATTTTCAATCGAGATTAAAAGTAAATATTTAAATAGGCTATATGAAATGGTCGTAATTAACGCTATAAACGAACCTGGAACATTTGTACACCTGACATTTGCTTTAGAAACAAGTGTTAAGCCCCTTTTTGACTCCCCACAGGAAAGACAAATCACAAATGAGATCTCTCGGAGTTGTTTCTCATAGACAGCTATGAGTTTTATTAAGGTTTATTTCTTAAAAGAAAGTCTTCCATTTTCTCTTGACAAGTATTAATCTCTCATGTGGTTCATCTGGTCTGGAGTTTCAGAAGTCTGTTTGCCAGAGTCTGAGATTTCAGCATGAACTCAAAAATCTAATTGCTTCAAAAATCAAATGATGTGTGCTGTATTATCCTTTATCCATATTTATTTTATATCTCTATATTCTTAGCTGTCTCATTTGTGTTTGTTTTATTAATCTTAAAGACATTTAAGGAGAAACATCTGGGACAAAACTGATGCTTAAAGGGTGTATAAATATGCAAACTCGAGATGATTGAAGTGTCATATATTTTTCTCTTATACATTATATGAAATATACTATAAAATAGTTTGGTATGTGTGAGATTAAATAGTGAATGAAGGAATGTATAGTTCTCTAGTTCTGAACATGTGCTGGATTTTACCAGGAGGCACCAATCAATAAATAATTCCACTATTTTGTTCAATAGCTATCATTACTAAGATAGAAAGTAATGCAAACTGAAGGTCAAGGATATTCACAAACAGTATACAGCGAGATGGTGCACATATGTTTTGCATTAATAAATAGATCTAGCTGCTGTATCATTGCTGTATAGGATGTGTAAATCTGCAGCAAAGTCTTATACATCTTGTAAGTCAGTTTTTCATACAAACAGCGGCTGGTATATGACAATAAAGTATCACTGAGGGTAATGGGGTATGAAACATGATGTATGGTGTAATATATCTCAACACTGAGCAACACTCTACAGGAACAGAAATATGAAAACAGTTCGCACATGCTCCTTACATCTGTACAGAGACAATGATGGACTTTTTATGGTATAATGATCAGATTTATCTAAAAAAATGCAGAAAGAATTCTTAGCTGGTGAATGCTTGAGCATTGATGGATTTGACTTTTTTATTCTCAGTTTTTCTGTACATCCTTGTGTGAGTATGTAAAACTAATAATAAGTTAAACAGTTAATGTGGCCTTGAAAACCGCCGGGTGATAGATTTTGCAGACACTCCCCTTTAAATACAACTAAGCACTGGTAGAGAAATGTCTACTTTAGTATTCTGTGTTGAGCATCATGTTTCCATTTGCTGTTTGCTTCAATATCTATTTTCTGCAATAACCCTGACAGGGAAGGCCGAACCTGCAATAGCTGTTATTGGTGAGAAGGAATGTGAAATACAGGGTTGGCGCAGCGGCTGTTGAGGTGTGTGTCACGGTGGCCAGTGTGTTCAAACCATTCATCAAATGGTGGTGACATCTCACTCAGATTCGATGGGAAGATACTCCCCCATCAGCAGAGTGATGCATTATCTTTATAATGGTAAGGGAGGACTGAGATATCACCCATGACATCTGCTATTACCATGATTCATGGCAGATTTGTCCCACAATACAGATTACACAAGCAGACAGTGTTGTTGTGGGGTATATTCACAGTGGCTTCATGTCATTGGCGTTGAGGTGTTAGACTGGACCGGACAGATGGAGTTTGATGGATTCATCATTTGCCTGCACATGAATTCTGACAGAACATTGGAATGAATAATTTTAATGCAATACTAGATCAATTTTACAGTCATGCATGGATTCTGTACCTGCTGAGTGTGTGCTGAGGCCTTTAAAAAAGGAGCAGGATTTCAAAAGAAGTTCAGATGTGTGGTTTAGTGTATTGCAAGAGGGCAGAGGCTTTGGTAGAATAGAACGCTCTATAAAAAGGACCCACATAACCACACATACAGAGTACAGACGACAGGACAGGGAGGATCCAATTACCATTTCCTCAGTCTGTCCTGCTCCTCTCATTAGAAGGCTGAGCTCTGTGGGAGCCGGGGGAACACTGAGCCCCAATCGTGGCACAGCTCAGATGCCCTGATCAGTGACTGGAGCATCAAGGAGCTAATGATTTCAGCGGGGAGTGTGTGGGTGTTTATGCAAACGCTGTCTTTTGAAGGCGAATAAAATTGTTAAACAGATAGGAAATTTGACACATTGATTCAGAACCTGTCATCTTTGTTGTCATGTGTTAATTAAATTCTGTTTCTATTACTGAGTATTCCTAATCATTAAAAGAGGTAATTTTGCAGTGACTCACTGTGCCCTAATCCAAAATGTCGAGATTAACAATGCTGTTACATTTAGCGGTCTCAACTTTTGTCATTTCAACATTAGCTCAGCCTGTAGGCTTGACATGTCGCTTTAAAGTTGCTAGGCTGTTTTAGACAAACTCAGAATGGATGAAGTGCCTGTGGTGTTGTGAGTAATAAGAACTAAATACTGGACTAATATACTAGACATAATGTACTACACAACTTTTTTTTTTGCCCTGATTTGGATGAGTCAATGCTGATTGCCGAAAGTCAGTCATCAGATTTTGGGCAGTCCAGTTTAATACATTTCACAGAAAATTGTGTAGTGTATAATGGGCACAGACTATATTTTTTATCTTCAGATTATGAATCCATCCTGTCGGAGGATAACAAACATTTAAAATTTTAGCCAATTTTAGAACACACTAGTTGCATCTGAAATTGCATGAGGTCTAGTAGGTACTATGTTTGGTTTGAAACTTACTTTGCCTACTATACATTATGAAAATTAGCATATTATTTTGCAGTTAATGGTTTTTATTTGTCACTTAAGAATGCATGTGTTTGTTGTGTTCTGAATGACTTGAAAGTCTGGTAGTGTGTGATCGTTTAGTGTCTTTTAGTGTACAATGCCCAGCTTTTCTCTGTTACATTTACAAAGTTGCCAAGTGTATGATACTTAGTGTTTTCAGATTTTAAAAGTTGTGTTTTGTATTCTAGCCTTAGGGATTGTCGATAAGGCCATTGCTGAGGGTGTGTAGTGGGTTTATTTAATTACTTATTTATTTGCACCAATACTTTTAAGGGGATGAATTTATATATGCTTTAAAGGGTTTTAGTGTACTGTTCATCTGTAAATTCATCCACTTTTTAAAGCACGGGATGGAAATTAAAATCGTCTGCTGTAAAAGATTACACTTATAAAAATACCTATTATAATAAAAATGTCTCAGTTTTTGTGAGAACTATTGGAGTTTTGTGCAATAAAGGTTAGAGATATTTAGCCTATACATTAAATATCTGCTAGCAACCCAGTTGAAGAGCTGTGTGTTCTTGGTCTGTATTGTTTACCTATTGGGCTATGTATACATGCAGACTAGGCATGGGCCGGTATGAGATTTTGATGGTATGATAACCTTAAGCAAAAATATCATGGTTTCACGTTATCACAGTATTGTCATTACAGCTCTAAAATGTGTTATTTTTAAATGACTGGGTAAAAAAATAATATATATAAAGGGAAGCTCCTTAAAGGGGTCCTATTATGCTTTTTCACTTTTTTAATTTTAGTCAGTGTGTAGTGTGTATGCTTGGGCATTAAAACGATCTTGAAAGTTACAAATCTCAAACTCCACTCCAAAGGGAGATATTTAGT
>NW_015505846.1:696695-697281 GCF_001515645.1 Sinocyclocheilus grahami
AAAATAAGTGTGATATTGTTTCCAAATTAGAATTACAGAATGTGCGTTGTGAAGAGGTGTCCAACTTAAATTTTGAGAGTAAAGAATTACAGGGATAGTACATATGAAGAATCTTATAGTAAAGTTCTTTCATCTTATTAGGTAACAGAAACTTGTTAATACCGGCCCATATTTTAATAGTAGAAAGAAAATGGTAATTTATTTTCCACTTATAAAATGCTTTAGGATGACAGCTAAACTGCTTAATAAGGATTTTTCTAATCCAGAAATTGTTACATTTAACATTAGAAAGCTCCAGACCTCCAATACAAATCTTTGGCATTTCACATTTTGAAGATCTGTAACAATTTGCCCTAACCAAATGTAACAGTTTAGGTGAAATAGAATTAATAACCCTGTAGCGTCTGGACCACTCAAACACACAATATATATTTTGTTAGCTAGATTTAACAAATACTCTGTAACACCCCAGGAAGTCGAACAGGCCCCTGGTTCCATAGCAACACTGACACCAGATACATTTACGATCTAAAGGAATGTGAGCAGAGACTCTCATTGCATTTTCCAGAGCAAGAGGCACAATGCC
>NW_015505846.1:701495-701931 GCF_001515645.1 Sinocyclocheilus grahami
TTTTGGCAACAGTTTTAACCTTGAAATTATATGACACCAGACAGTCCTTCTTTATAAATGAAACATGAATTTATTGGCTATTCTAGATTACATAAACTAAACTAAAACACACAAAATTACACACACACACACATGTACAGGTTCTTAGGATGTGAGTTGATGGAGTTTCATAGTTCTACCTCGTTTTCACGAGTGATTTTGGTTCACCTGAGAGAACTCACAAAGCAGATACTTTAGTTTATGTTTACTGCTTAAATCATCTAGTTCACCAGTTCAGCAGATCGAAGATTTTGTTTGTACTTGCGTTTTGCTGGTTGACAGCTGGAAAGCTGAGGTGATTCCGTCGCTGACGCGGGCTTCCTGGATGTCTTTGAGGGAAACCCCGTTACTAATTGGTCGGTGACGTCGGAATGACGTCCCTTGGGAAACCCCTCGT
>NW_015505847.1:0-5181 GCF_001515645.1 Sinocyclocheilus grahami
GAAAAAAAATAACATGCAATACATAAATACGTAAAATCCGAAATAAGAGGGATATGTTGCTGTTATTGAGAGCGCTGTGTGCTTGTGTTGATGATGACTTACCGCGGCCGTGGCTCTACAAGCGGCGGGCACAATTGCTGGTAGGGACGCTGACATAGTATTACCGCACATAAAAGTACCTAAAGTTTTGCATTCAATAACAGAAAGCTAAGTTACTGTAGCTCAATATCAACCGCTCACAACAATGTTATAATTTTGCATTGCATAAAAAAAGTACACTAACCTTTTCGCTTTATGACCCGTACTAGACTTCAGGTCAGATTACAGTCTTCTCTTATGCCGTATTAACCTGTACATCAAATCCGAATAGCTGTTCTTGGAACACCCTACAGCTCAGCAAAACACAATACAATTGGTAAATGCTGTCTTTTTCTTCTTTTTTTGTGTTTTATGGAGGTGGGCAAACCAGCTTTAGGTGAATTTCCGCCACCTGCTGGGATGGAGTGTGAAACCAGATTAAGGTGAAAGAAAATAAAAGAAGGGGTGGAAACAACAACCCTTATAAAATCAGTATCTCGCAATATCACATTATGTCATACACCCTTAACTGTTTCTGTGCATTAATATAATATTTATAAATATACTCTTTAATTAATGAATACTAATAAATAAGGTCTCTGCCGTATTGATCCACTGATTTTTTTATATATAGCTGACAACTGGAGCAAATTTGAAAAGAATGGTGTATATGCAACACTGGTCTGTCAGACAAATCGAAGAAGGTGCAGGCCAAAAAAATTTGACTTTGGACAATTAAATGACGAACTGATTCGTGACCGCATCATTTGCAGGATTGAAAGTAACAGTGTGCGGAAACAACTGCTCCATGAGAAAAAGCTCACGCTGGACAGTTAATATATGCTTGTTATATGAGCAATCCGAAAAGAGCACAAAAGAACTAAAACACGAGGCTACTCAAGTGTTTTGCTTTCAATAAACAATGCAACTACTGTGGTAAATGGAATATAAACACTGAAGGCACCACTCTATTAGAATGTGAACAAGGCCAACTCAAATTCCAGGTTGTAGATCGTAATGTGAGACCACTGCTTGGATTGCAATGTATACAGTTAGGACCAGAGGTACGGGAATTCAGTGATCTGTTTGACACTACAGTGCTTGGTAAACTGCCTGTCGTTTATCACATGCGAGTAGATGAGTCAGTAGCGCCCACTGTATGTGCTCCCAAGAAAGTGCCCATTGCAATGAAGGAAAAAGTCATGGCAGAGCTCGAGAGAATGACTAAATTGGGCGTCATTACCCCTGAAACTGATGCCACAGAATGGGTATCTGTCATGGTCGCTCCCAAGAAGAAAGATGGCTCTATAAGGATATGCTTAGATCCAGTGCATCTTAACAAGGCGCTCCTAAGGCCATATCATCCATTGAAAACCATTGAACAGGTCATAGCTGACATGCCAAGTGCCAAGGTTTTTAGTATCCTCGATGCCAAATGTGGATTTTGGCAAATCCCTTTAGATGATTTGAATAACTGATCATTTGAATCACTGGCCCAAACGGGCCAGTAGAAAAAATCCTCAGCTTTGAGCCCTGATTTGGAACCGCCAAGTACGTACTGGTATAACTGGTATACTGTAGCACTTATTTTTATGTCCTTTTATGTTCCTGTTTGTCACGGCTGGATAGAGAGGCATACACAGGAAGAACGATTCAGAGATTCTTTATTTACACAAATTGAAGGAGAGCTTCAAACAGTAAATTTGAAGCAAAACTGAAACATAACTTGAGCTCTTGAAACTGAAGAGTAACAGTCCTTATCTTAATCCTCTTTAGGAAGATCCAGCAAGACGGCGGGAGACATAGAGCCACGGAGATCCAGAGTGGTGTGGTAAGGCATGAGGACAGGTATGCAACCTTGAGACCAGTCAATGAGAGGCTGAGGTGAGTGAACAGATATAGTGCTAAGGTAAATGGCATCAGGTGCTCGTAATTAGTAATTGTGATTGTGAACGGGTGTAGGTGGCTGGTGTGGCTGATGTGGTTGGTGAATCTGTGACAGTACCCCCTCCCCCACGGGTGTCTCCTGGCACCCAGTGACCGATGGTGAGGACGACCGCGCCCCCTAGGAGTGGGACGATCTGGGTGTGACTGGTGGAAGTCGGAGAGGAGTGACAGATCCAGAATATCATCTTTGTCCACCCATGATCTCTCCTCGGGACTGTACCCCTCCCAATCCACAAGACACTGGAGCCGGCCGCCCCGCCGTCGGGAGTCTAGGATTTCTTGGACTCTGTAGATGGTATAGTTGGGGTTGACCTCGGGAGGAGGTCGTGCTCTGCAGAAGGATGGAGAAGTGGATTAGTGAATGGCTTTAGGAAGGACACATGGAAGGTGGGTGAGATGCGGTAGGTCTCTGGGAGTTGGAGCTCATATGTGACCTCATTCATTTGTTTTGTGATAGGGAAAGGGCCGACATAACGGGGACTCAGCTTCCTGCTGGGCAGCTGGAGATGAATATCCCGAGTGGAGAGCCAAACTCGGTCACCTGGTTGGTAAACTGGTGTGGGTGCACAACGGGCATCAGCAAAGTCTTTGTGTCTCCGTACTGCCTGCTGGAGATGGACATGTGCCGAGTCCCATACCCTCTCGCTCTCACGGAACCAGAGGCGGGGACTTCCGAATGCTCTCCAGTCCATGGAAAGAGTGGCGGTTGAAATCCGAGTACACACTGGAATAGTGTTAACCCAGTCGTTTTTCTGTCGCAACGAGTTCTGAGCATACTCGGCCCAGGGAAGTTACTGGCTCCAGCTGTCTTGGTGTTCGTGACAGTAGGCTCGGAGATACCGCCCGATCTCCTTGATCTTGCGTTCGGTCTGGCCGTTGGTTTGGGGATGATAACCTGAGGAAAGGCTGACAGTCACTCCCAGCAGATGGAAGAAACCACGCCAGACCCTGGATATGAACTGCGGCCCTCTATCTGAAACGATATCTTCAGGGAGACCAAAGTGTCGAAAGACATGCTGGAAGAACGCTTCGGCTGCCTCCAAAGCAGTGGGTAATCCACGTAAGGGGATTCATTTACAGGTTTTGGAGAATCTGTCCACCATGACAAATATGGTAGTGAATCCGTTAGAGGGTGGAAGATCAGTGGCGCAATCGATTCCATTGTGGGACCAGGGTCGACGTGGAATAGGTAAGGGAACCAGTTTTCCTGCAGGTAAACGGCGTGGAGTGGATGTGATGGCGCAGACCGAACAACCCTTGACGTAGCAGGCGACATCCTGAGCCATGCTGGGCCACCAGTATCTGTTCCAGAGGAGCGAGAGGGTTCATTGGCTGCCTGGGTGACCCGATCCCGGAGAAGTGTGGATGGAGTCCAGAAGGGTAAGGCGTAGAGTGGTAGGTACATAAAGTCTCCCTTCCGGACCTCCCGGCAGAGCAGGTTCTGTGAGAGTGGCGGCACAAATTTGATCATTCACTTCCCAGGTGATTGGACATGCGAGCACAGTGGGTGAGAGAATGGGTTTCTGGTTATCTGGAGATGGATCTGGTTGGTGTAGTCATGAAAAAGCATCTGCTTTGAGGTTCTTATGCCCAGGACAGTAGGTTACTGTGAACTGGAAACGGGTGAAGAATAAGGCCCATCGGGCTTGTCGGGATTGAGACGTATCGCTTCACAGAGGTATTGGAGGTTCTTGTGATCAGTTATGACTTCGAAGGGATGTGGACCCCTTCCAACCAGTGCCGCCTCTCTTCCAGCGCGAGTTTGATGGCCAGTAACTCGCGGTTCCCGATGTCATAATTTTGCTCTGCTGGGGACATTTTCTTGGAGAAGTACGCACATGGATGGAGTACGGGGGTTCACCCTTCCATTGGGGTAATACTGCACCTACTCCCAGAGTGGAAGCATCCACTTCCACCACAAACTCATGGCTCGGATCTGGATGGGTTAGGGCTGGAGCGGTGCAGAAGGAGGATTTGAGCTGCAGGAATGCCTGTGTGGCTTCAGGGTTCCAGGAGAGGGTCTTTGGTTTCTGACGGAGGAGAGAGGTAAGTAGAGCCGACCATTGACTATAATGGGCTATGAAGCGCCAATAGAAGTTTGTGAATCCCAAGAATCTATGTAGCTTTTTGACCGTGGTGGGTTGTGGCCAATTCCTCACTGCTTCCACCTTGTTCTGGTCCATTTGGACTCCCTCTGGTGTGATAATGTAGCCCAGGAATTTAATGGTGGTTTGATGGAACTCACACTTTTCTTCCTTGAGGTAGAGGTGATGCTCGCGGAGACATTGGAGTACCTGGGAAACATGTTGTTGGTGTTCCTTAAGATTGAGTGAGTAAATGAGAATGTCGTCGATGTAGATAATTACGAATTGGTTGAGCATATAACAGAAGATCTCATTCATGAAGTTTTGGAAGATGGATGGTGAGTCATGCGTTTTATTTTGCAACTGTTTACATTAACTTAAGACAAAACCGACAGTACTTTCTCAATTTGGTACTCACAGTATGCGCTTTGGGTTGTGACTGTGAGCGCACGCGCCTCTGGAGAGCGCGAGTACCGAATGGCTTAAAAAGACGTGAAAATAATACATTTTTGTGACAATGCAACAATGACCGATCAGACAATTGACAATTCTGTCAACTGTCCCGAAATGCGAGCTAAAGTCTTCTATCGCAGAGTGCAGCAGCTCTAGATGCGTCGATGTGAAGTGAAAGTCATAGAGAGAAGACGCGGTACAGCTGAATCACTTACGCTGTTTTCATCTGATGGTTTACGTGGATTTATTTACTCATCTAACCTACACGCTATATTGAATAAAGGTTTTGCAGTAATTTCCCTCATTTTAAATTCGAAAGCTGCGGGAATGAGTAATGCGATGTATGCGCAATCCTGCAACGAAATTCGGGATCTGATTAAACAATTCTATTATACAGAGAATTGTGAAATAGATTTTCATGATTTTTTCAAAAAATGTTTGAGTTTATTTAATTTTACATAAACCTGGAAATTGCTGTTCAATGACTTTTCCAGGTTTTTCATGACTGTACGAACCCTAATGTGATGATCGGGTGCGGGTCAGGTGCGGTTATGTAAATCAGACAAAAATACAGGTGCGGGCGGTTGGTGGGTGGATAATTTATTTGAAGCTGCGGATT
>NW_015505847.1:5539-12799 GCF_001515645.1 Sinocyclocheilus grahami
GATAGGGAAATTTGATGGTTTGGGAGTTGAGTGCTCGATAGTCGATACAAGGGCGTAGGCCCCCATCCTTCTTCACCACAATGAAGAAACTGGATGCTGCAGGAGAAGTGGAAGGACGGATGAACCCCTAATGTAATGCCTCCTTGATGTACTCCTCCATAGCAGCGCACTCCGGGATTGATAGGGGATAGACATGTCCCTTAGGTAATGATCAGGCAGGCAGCAGGTCGATCGCACAATCCCATGGCCGATGAGGTGGAAGATGGGTTGCTGTGACCTTGCTGAACACGTCCTGGAATGCCCTGTAGGCGGCTGGATCAGTATATCTCTTATTGTAGCTCAAGCCTTCTGTCCTTTTATTATTACACTAGAAGGAATTCATATTGCTGGTAGAAATATCTTAATAAGTCAACTAGCAGATGACACAGCCCCATAAAAAATTCTAGCCAGATTCATCAGGCAATTAAAACTATTCAGTTGTTTTCTAATGCTTCAGGTTTGTTCCTTAATATACAATTTTTTTAAATATTAGTCTTGAAAAAACCCTCCCTTTTATCTGTGGATGGTATTCCGGTCAAAGTAGATGTAAATTATTATTAATCATTTCGAAAAGTAAACAAGATAGGGTTTTGTCCTTTTATTATTACACTAGAAGGAATTCATATTGCTGGTAGAAATATCTTAATAAGTCAACTAGCAGATGACACAGCCCCATAAAAAATTCTAGCCAGATTCATCAGGCAATTAAAACTATTCAGTTGTTTTCTAATGCTTCAGGTTTGTTCCTTAATATACAATTTTTTTTAAATATTAGTCTTGAAAAAACCCTCCCTTTTATCTGTGGATGGTATTCCTGTCAAAGTAGATGTAAATTATTATTAATCATTTCGAAAAGTAAACAAGATAGGGTTTCCCTGAATTTTAATTCTGCCTTTGAAAAGATTAAAAGTAAATTTAATCTTTGGTTATTAAGGGGCCTGTCCCTTAGGCTGATGATACACGGGGCAACTTTTTGAGCAATGTTGCTGGGCACAGGTGAGACACAGGGCCCACGACCGATCTAAAGTATCCAGATAGAAATTTGTTACCCATTCTCAATGGGAAAGTGCCCAAAAACATTGCTCAAAAAAAAGCTGCCCGGCAAAATTGCTCAAAAGTTGCCCCATGGGCCATGTATCATCAGCCTTAAAGTTCTTCTGTCAAAAGCAGAAATTTCTAGACTAACCTATATTGCTTCGTCTATACATTTATACAATAGAACTGTAAAAACTATGATCAGAGTTATATTTATTTATTTATGGAAGAATCATGTGCACTACATTCGTAAATCTGTTGTCATAGTGCTTGACTTTCTAGATTTCTCTATTTTAAAATAAAACTCAAAATTAATTGGTTCAAATTTTGCTTGAGGAAACCTTCTATGTGGAATTTTATTCCTAATTTTATTTGGGAGTCTTTCTTTTTCACTAATGTGTGATAACATAGTGAGAAATTGCCAGTGAAACTTTCTGCCTTTCATGCTCAAACGTTGTTGGCTTGGAAACTGATCTACACAAGCACAATGTTTCTCCACAGCGTTATTTCATTTGGATCAACTGTTGTATTTTGTATAGACACAAAATTCTTCTGTCAAAAGCAGAAATTTCTAGACTAACCTATATTGCTTCGTCTATACATTTATACAATAGAACTGTAAAAACTATGATCAGAGTTATATTTATTTATTTATGGAAGAATCATGTGCACTACATTCGTAAATCTGTTGTCATAGCGCTTGACTTTCTAGATTTCTCTATTTAAAAATAAAACTCAAAATTAATTGGTTCAAATTTTGCTTGAGGAAACCTTCTATGTGGAATTTTATTCCTAATTTTATTTGGGAGTCTTTCTTTTTCACTAATGTGTGATTACATAGTGAGAAATTGCCAGTGAAACTTTCTGCCTTTCATGCTCAAACGTTGTTGGCTTGGAAACTGATCTACACAAGCACAATGTTTCTCCACAGCGTTATTTCATTTGGATCAACTGTTGTATTTTGTATAGACACAAAAGTTTTTTTTTTGAAAAGTTGGTTTGATAAGGGTACTGTTTTAGTTCATCATTTATTTAACACTCAATGGTATCTTATGACTTATGATGAGTTTCTAGTACACTTTAATTTTCCTGTGACTCCCAAGGAATTCTCTCGTGGTTTCTCTGCAATTAATTCTGGTATAGTCTCCTTATGTAGAGATGTGATATCGGTTGATATGCCCATATAATAATCTAACTGATACAATATGTGGTCAAATTAGTTTTTCACAGTCCAAAAATAACAAATCTATTCGTTCTCCATTTTTAAAGGAAGTTGCCACCAAGCCTTGCTCAATTGCTTATTGATCCAAATTTGTTAATAATGTTATGTGGGAAAGTGTTTGGTTATTGCCTCACATTCACAAGTTTTTTTGTTACAAACAAGGTAAAAGAAATCTCTTTCAAAATAATTCATAAATTATATCCTGTTAAACATTTTCTAGTAAGTTTAAGAAGGATATTGATGTTAGTTGCTCTTTTTGCTCTTTGCACCTGGAAACAGTTGCCCATATTTTCTGGAGTTGTAGTTATGTGAAAAAAGAGTTTAATTTATTTTTTTTTTTTTTCTTTTTCAAAGCCTTTGACCCTATCGGGCATCCTTTTTTTTTTTTTTTTTTTTTTTTTTTTTTTTTTCTGTTAGAGCATTTTGGTTTCAGCCCCTATTTTTGGAATGCGATGAAAACCTTGTATGCTGGGGGAAATTAGGACATGGTACGACATGGTAGGACATGGTTCCTAGTGAAATTAGGACATGGTACGACAGAGATTTATTTTAGAAAGAGGAATTTGGCAAGGCTGTCCAGCATCAGTATATCTCTTATTGTAGCTCAAGCCTTCTGTCCTTTTATTATTACACTAGAAGGAATTCATATTGCTGGTAGAAATATCTTAATAAGTCAACTAGCAGATGACACAGCCCCATAAAAAATTCTAGCCAGATTCATCAGGCAATTAAAACTATTCAGTTGTTTTCTAATGCTTCAGGTTTGTTCCTTAATATACAATTTTTTTTAAATATTAGTCTTGAAAAAACCCTCCCTTTTATCTGTGGATGGTATTCCGGTCAAAGTAGATGTAAATTATTATTAATCATTTCGAAAAGTAAACAAGATAGGGTTTCCCTGAATTTTAATTCTGCCTTTGAAAAGATTAAAAGTAAATTTAATCTTTGGTTATTAAGGGGCCTGTCCCTTAGGCTGATGATACACGGGGCAACTTTTTGAGCAATGTTGCTGGGCACAGGTGAGACACAGGGCCCACGACCGATCTAAAGTATCCAGATAGAAATTTGTTACCCATTCTCAATGGGAAAGTGCCCAAAAACATTGCTCAAAAAAAAGCTGCCCGGCAAAATTGCTCAAAAGTTGCCCCATGGGCCATGTATCATCAGCCTTAAAGTTCTTCTGTCAAAAGCAGAAATTTCTAGACTAACCTATATTGCTTCGTCTATACATTTATACAATAGAACTGTAAAAACTATGATCAGAGTTATATTTATTTATTTATGGAAGAATCATGTGCACTACATTCGTAAATCTGTTGTCATAGCGCTTGACTTTCTAGATTTCTCTATTTAAAAATAAAACTCAAAATTAATTGGTTCAAATTTTGCTTGAGGAAACCTTCTATGTGGAATTTTATTCCTAATTTTATTTGGGAGTCTTTCTTTTTCACTAATGTGTGATTACATAGTGAGAAATTGCCAGTGAAACTTTCTGCCTTTCATGCTCAAACGTTGTTGGCTTGGAAACTGATCTACACAAGCACAATGTTTCTCCACAGCGTTATTTCATTTGGATCAACTGTTGTATTTTGTATAGACACAAAAGTTTTTTTTTTTGAAAAGTTGGTTTGATAAGGGTACTGTTTTAGTTCATCATTTATTTAACACTCAATGGTATCTTATGACTTATGATGAGTTTCTACACTTTAATTTTCCTGTGACTCCCAAGGAATTCTCTTGTGGTTTCTCTGCAATTAATTCTGGTATAGTCTCCTTATGTAGAGATGTGATATCGGTTGATATGCCCATATAATAATCTAACTGATACAATATGTGGTGAAATTAGTTTTTCACAGTCCAAAAATAACAAATCTATTCGTTCTCCATTTTTAAAGGAAGTTGCCACCAAGCCTTGCTCAATTGCTTATTGATCCAAATTTGTTAATAATGTTATGTGGGAAAGTGTTTGGTTATTGCCTCACATTCACAAGTTTTTTTGTTACAAACAAGGTAAAAGAAATCTCTTTCAAAATAATTCATAAATGATATCCTGTTAAACATTTTCTAGTAAGTTTAAGAAGGATATTGATGTTAGTTGCTCTTTTTGCTCTTTGCACCTGGAAACAGTTGCCCATATTTTCTGGAGTTGTAGTTATGTGAAAAAAGTTATGATATGTCTCTATGTTTATCAAAGAAAAGGTACTCTTTCATTTTCATTTGCATTTTGAAAATGTAGTTTTTGGATATTTTAATCTGCTCATTTTATTAGTCAAGTTTCAAAGTGTAGTTTTTTCTAACAAAAAGCCCTGTTTTACTGTGGTTTATAAAGAATTGGAAAACTATTTTTGTACAATTCAACAAATTAAAGGCAATTAAAACTGTCCACTTGTGTTCTATCATCAAAATCTTTGAGTGATATAAAGGTCCTGCATGTCTGTGATGTAATTTCTTTTTTCTTTTTTTTCCCTCCTCCTTTTTTAAGAAGGATATTGATGTTAGTTGCTCTTTTTGCTCTTTGCACCTGGAAACAGTTGCCCATATTTTCTGGAGTTGTAGTTATGTGAAAAAAGTTATGATATGTCTCTATGTTTATCAAAGAAAAGGTACTCTTTCATTTTCATTTGCATTTTGAAAATGTAGTTTTTGGATATTTTAATCTGCTCATTTTATTAGTCAAGTTTCAAAGTGTAGTTTTTTCTAACAAAAAGCCCTGTTTTACTGTGGTTTATAAAGAATTGGAAAACTATTTTTGTACAATTCAACAAATTAAAGGCAATTAAAACGGTCCACTTGTGTTCTATCATCAAAATCTTTGAGTGATATAAAGGTCCTGCATGTCTGTGATGTAATTTCTTTTTTCTTTTTTTTCCCTCCTCCTTCGTCTTCTTATATTTTTTTTATTCTCTCAGTTATTCCCCTGGCTTCATAATGTCCGTTGTACTGTTTTTGTCATTTAAAGCATAATAATAATAAAACATAGTAAACTATTGGATTTCACAGTACCCTCTTTTATTAAAACTGGTAAACATTTATGTTTGTATCCCTCCCATCTTACTAACCATTCCACATATCACTTATATCTACATCAATTTCATTACAAAATTGTCTCCAATTGTTTTGTTTTTTTTAAGTTACACTAATTACTCTTACATCTGCTTGAGTTCTCTTAAAAGAAAGACTTATAGTCTCTTATAGAAACCGCTCTCGTCTATAAGAGACTTAAAAGAATATGATTTTTTTTTCTTAATGCTCTCTTTCTGGTATAATTCTCTATTTTCATTTGCTTTTTTCCTATTATCTCTAATGCTGAGCTACAAAGAATCTTTTATATATATTTATTATATTATATTAAAGAATCTTTCATATCTTTTATATTTATATCCTCAAAGTTAAATTCCATACTTGTCATTTTAACTTCACACAATTCTTTATACTTATCCCTGTCTGCTGCTTTAAACCTCCATCTAGAAATGTTCTCTTCTGGATATTCTTCTACTTCTATTCCTATATTCTACAGGTAAATGCAGTCAGTTGATGCAGTTAAGTAAATGCAACCCTATTGGAAATGCTGCCCATATTGGGAATCATAATTTACATTAGGCCTACTATACATGGGATAACCGTGGGTAATCAAAAACTAATATTTGCATTACTGAAGCATCAACATTTTTATTGTTACTTTTCTTTTATGTTTTATTGCCATTATTACATTATGACTATTGAGGATAGTTCACCAGGTTGATAATTATATGTTAGAGTTCTAGGTTTGTTTACTATTTATTTGTAATTTAATACAAACAAATGTTTCATTATTACGTTTCAAGTACCTAAATATGCAATGTTCATAATAATAATAATAATAATAATAATAATACTAATTGTTTACTTTTATTATTTTTTTGTTCCCTGCATGTGGTTCCGGTTTAGCGTACCACGTGGGTATCCCCATGGCATCTGCCCTTGAGTAGCATTTCTGTGGATCTATAATGTCTTTGACCAAGACACCTGCGGGGAAAACCATCGACATAGTAAAGAATCTACCTCGCATTACACTCGCAAACCTTCGACCAAACCCGGGTGCGAAAAAAGATGTAAGTTTATTCATTTGTGAGAAGTTACAATGTAGATGATTAGTGGTTTAGCGTGTTAGCTGAGGAGCAGCATTATAGTCAGAAGACCAAAATATAGGTTTATAGTTGCGACATGTTCCTATAATTTTCTAAAATCACCGTAGTAGTTTTACAGTTAGTGTAGATGTTGTAGGTATTAAATCTACTAAGGACAATTAATCCTTCACAACTTAAAAAAAGCAAAAAACGAGGTTCCCAAATACTATAGTAATTTATAGTAAATAAGCTGACGTTACTATAGTGTTTTTGAACCATATTAGAGTAAAGCGTATTATACTGTATATATTATAGTATTTACAACACTTTGTTAATGAATGCTACAGGGCACTGTAGTATTAACTATAGTGAACTTTTTACTTTACTTTTAGGCATTTAGCAGACGCTTTTATCCAAAGCGACTTACAAATAAGAACTGATAAACTGTAATAAATACTGTAGTATACTTTAGTTTTTACTACAGTAAATATTGCGATAGTGTATTGTAGTATAATATACCCTATAGTTGTAGAACACTTAGTACAGTATTGGGTAAAGTAATTTGTTTATATTACTATAGATATGTTACCACAGCAACTATAGAATAACCACAACAAATTATTTCAAGATACTTTACTATAGTATGGTTCAAAAACTATGGTATTTACTATAAATTACTATAGTATTTTTTCATGTGGGGTATTCTATCAGGTCGAGCTGTATTCCCAGGTATAGTTGAAACTGATTCTTTCCATGTGTAGAATGAAGAAAAACTTTTAAATAAAGTTTATTTGAAAATAGAAGTGCAATAAATAAAGGGCAAAAAATGGATTTACCCCTTTAATGTCTAGATTTGGA
>NW_015505847.1:13410-49622 GCF_001515645.1 Sinocyclocheilus grahami
AACTGTAATAAATACTGTAGTATACTTTAGTTTTTACTACAGTAAATATTGCGATAGTGTATTGTAGTATAATATACCCTATAGTTGTAGAACACTTAGTACAGTATTGGGTAAAGTAATTTGTTTATATTACTATAGATATGTTACCACAGCAACTATAGAATAACCACAACAAATTATTTCAAGATACTTTACTATAGTATGGTTCAAAAACACTATGGTATTTACTATAAATTACTATAGTATTTTTTCATGTGGGGTATTCTATCAGGTCGAGCTGTATTCCCAGGTATAGTTGAAACTGATTCTTTCCATGTGTAGAATGAAGAAAAACTTTTAAATAAAGTTTATTTGAAAATAGAAGTGCAATAAATAAAGGGCAAAAAATGGATTTACCCCTTTAATGTCTAGATTTGGACAATTTTTGAATTTCTGGGGGCATTTATTGCAAAACAATTATGTATTTATATAAACATAGTTTTTACTACAGTAAATATTGCGATAGTGTATTGTAGTATAATATACCCTATAGTTGTAGAACACTTAGTACAGTATTGGGTAAAGTAATTTGTTTATATTACTATAGATATGTTACCACAGCAACTATAGAATAACCACAACAAATTATTTCAAGATACTTTACTATAGTATGGTTCAAAAACTATGGTATTTACTATAAATTACTATAGTATTTTTTCATGTGGGGTATTCTATCAGGTCGAGCTGTATTCCCAGGTATAGTTGAAACTGATTCTTTCCATGTGTAGAATGAAGAAAAACTTTTAAATAAAGTTTATTTGAAAATAGAAGTGCAATAAATAAAGGGCAAAAAATGGATTTACCCCTTTAATGTCTAGATTTGGAAAATTTTTGAATTTCTGGGGGCATTTATTGCAAAACAATTATGTATTTATATAAACAGAAACCACCATTAATGCACAAAATTAGCTAATAAGTAAATTTAACTTTAGCTAATGAGCAAACTACAGAGCCTGTTACACTTGTAATAATCATGTATTACACTTTATTTTTTATCCTGTGATTTCATGAATATACTTATCTTAATAATTTTTTATTGAATATACTTATCTTAATTAGGGCTGCACGATAAATCGCATGCGATATTTAACGTGCATCTTGTCAGTAAAGACTTTCTGTAATCAGCGGTAAATCGAAACCACCATTAATGCACAAAATTAGCTAATAAGTAAATTTAACTTTAGCTAATGAGCAAACTACAGAGCCTGTTACACTTGTAATAATCATGTATTACACTTTATTTTTTATCCTGTGATTTCATGAATATACTTATCTTAATAATTTTTTATTGAATATACTTATCTTAATTAGGGCTGCACGATAAATCGCATGCGATATTTAACGTGCATCTTGTCAGTAAAGACTTTCTGTAATCAGCGGTAAATCTCCATCACGTGCGGGCTTTCACATGGAGCAGCATTAACTACACAGAGCCATTGTTCACCGACAAACTGCGCAAAACATAGGCAAAATACGATCGTGGTTTTATATATATATATATATATATATATATATATATATATATATATATATATATATATATATATATATATATATATATATATATCTTATCACTTTAAAGGAAAAGCACAGAGGTCGTGGAATGCATGGAGGCAATAAAAGTGGACGGGGGCATAAGGGTGAACGGCAACGTGGTAATCGACCCCGACTGGGTTTTGAGGGTGGACAGACTCCATTCTATCTGATCGTCCCAAAATATGGCTACAATGCCAATCACAGGTATTATGTTCATATACTGGTCAAGATATAAACTGTTACATATACATCTTTCACCTTCATGGCTCATGAAGATGCAACCCAGTGTGTGTGTTTTATTCATCTAGTCGTCGGCCACAGTATCCCCCACTATCCCTACGCAGACTCCAGTATCTAATAGATTTGGGTCGTGTTGACCCCATGCAACCCATCGATCTAACCCAACTCGTCAATTGCAGAGGGGTTGCAATCCAGCCTCTGAAACGAGACTATGGCATTCAGCTCATTGATGAGGTGTGTATTCAATGGCATGAGTGCTTTATTGTCATTGCTGTTGTTGAAGTCTGTCACGTTTGTAGTGGTGGAGTACATTCATTTTTTGAAGCATGTCTTTACGTAAAATACAGTTTTATGCACAAGTTTGGGCACCCCTTTGAGGCTGCATAATAATTTGCTCTGTCTTTTTAAGAAAAGATTGTAGTGATATGCCAGTAATTTTTTTGAGAAAGCTGGATAACATGATGTTTTTCCGACACAAATTCGTAGTGTAGCAGTTTTGAGGTGTATGAAATAAAATAAAATGTAAAAAATAGTGAGTGCAAGAGTTTGGCCACCCTTTCAATTGTGGTGATTCGAATACCTGTATTCACTTAATGCTGATTAATTGCAACTCAAAATTGATTTGAATGGCTCAATGAACATTAGACTGGAAACACAGGTGCAACCAATCATGAAAAAGGGTATTCAAGGTAGCTAATTGCTAGTTGTGCTTCTCTTTGATTCTCTACTGGAAAGTAGCAACATGGGAACCTCAAAAGAACTCCCTAAAGACTTAAAAACTTGGATAATTCATCAATATCAATTAGGAGAAGGATACAAAAAGTTATCACAAAGGTTTAAGGTCTCTGTCTCCACAGTCAGAAATATAGAAAATGGAGGGCCACAGGAACAGTCCTTGTAAAGGAAAGATGTGGTAGGCCGAGAAAAATATCTGAAAGGCAAAGGCAAAGAATGGTTAGAATGGTCACAGACAAACCACAGACCACCTCCAAAGAGCTCTAAGAACATCTTGCTGCTGATGGTGTCGTTGTATATCGTTCCACAGTCCAGCATACTTTGTACAAAGCACAGCTCAATGGAAGGGTGATGCGGAAAAAGCCTTTTCTGCGTACTGCCAACAAGCAGATTCTTTGATGTATGCAAAGGCTCATCTGGACAAGCCAGAATTATTTTGGAATAATGTGCTGTGGACAGATGAAATTAAGATAGAGTTATTTGGTCACAACCAAAAGCGCTTTGCATGGTGGAAAATGAACACAGCATTGTAGGAGAAGAACCTGCTCCCTACTGTAAAATTTGGTTGAGGATCCATCATGCTATGGGGCTGTGTAGCAAGCACAGGTACTGGAAACCTTGTCAAAGTTGAGGGTCGCATGTATTCCACCCAGTATCAGCAGATTCTTAAGAACAGTGTTCAAGAATCAGTCAAGAGGTTGAAGTTACATCGGGGTTGGTTATTTCAGCAGGACAATGATCCAAAGCACTGTTCCAAATCTACCAAGGAATTCATGCACAGACACAGATAAAGTGTTCTAGAATGGCCATCCCAGTCCCCAGACTTGAACATCATCGAAATTCTATGGAATGATTTGAAGCAGGCTGTCCATGCTCGGGAAACCATCAAACCTGACTGAACTGGAGACATTTTGCAAGGAAGAATGGTCAAAAATACCTGCAGCCAGAATTCAGGGACTTATCAGTGGCTATAAGAAGCATCTACAGGCTGTTATTTCGGCAAAAGGAGGCTCTACTAGATATTGATGTAATTATTCCATTGGGGTGCCCAAATATTTGCACCTGTTTGTTTTTGTTTTGACTCACATTGCATTGTTTCTGTTGAATCAATAAATGTTATTTCAGAACTGAAATGTTACTGTTTCCATAAGGTGTAAATTATATCCAAATGAAGTTGCTGCTTCGAAAGCCCAGCAGATTATAAACTGAAATTATGATAATTATCAGGGGTGCCCAAACTTCTGCATAAAACTGTATATTTTTAAGGTGTCTTTAAGGCCCCTTCACACCAAGCACGATAACTATAAAGATAACGATAAAGATATAGCTCTAAAAATCATTCTCAATATTAAAGAATAGCAGAGTCCACAACACGGCTATAACGGTAAAGGCACAGAGAAACGATATCGTTGGAATCACTTTTAGAACGATTTTTTCCAGTTGATGAACAATAAAAACATTGACACCCAATAAGAATCCATCCTGCTATAACGAGCTTGAGAATTTAAATCGGCAGACGAGCGTGCTCTTAGAATAAACAGACGCTATCTTCCGCTGGTGTGGACGCTAATATCATTGCCCAGCAGATTATAAACTGAAATTATGATAATTATCAGGGGTGCCCAAACTTCTGCATAAAACTGTATATTTTTAAGGTGTCTTTAAGGCCCCTTCACACCAAGCACGATAACTATAAAGATAACGATAAAGATATAGCTCTAAAAATCATTCTCAATATTAAAGAATAGCAGAGTCCACAACACGGCTATAACGGTAAAGGCACAGAGAAACGATATCGTTGGAATCACTTTTAGAACGATTTTTTCCAGTTGATGAACAATAAAAACATTGACACCCAATAAGAATCCATCCTGCTATAACGAGCTTGAGAATTTAAATCGGCAGACGAGCGTGCTCTTAGAATAAACAGACGCTATCTTCCACTGGTGTGGACGCTAATATCATTGTCTTTATAGTTATCGTTCTTTGTGTGAACGGGGCTTTAACCTTATAAACTTGTGTAAATCTGTAGGAAATCTGACTGCTCTAAGTCTGCAGTAACAAAACACAATTTATTCATAAAAGTCATTTTCATTGAATGCAGTGTGTATGGCTCTTGTTACAGGGAGCTGATATATTTAGTGCAAAAGTAAACCTGGAGGTCCAGGTTGCCTCAGAGAAAGCCATTGCTGCAGTTGAGCGAAATGGGGGTGTGATCACAACCAGCTACTATGATCCTCGTAGCCTCCGTAAGTATTATTTATGTATTGACATATGTGCACATAAAATCATGGACCATGACTTCAGTACAAGTAGCCTTCAGTAGCCAACCTAACATAAAGATACAGGGCTACTTGAAATAGTGTTTATTTTATACAAACCAATGACTCATGAGGATGTCTCAGTAATTATGTCATAATAGATAATATCAGTTGCACTGATAAGATTTGTGTGTGTGTTGTTTTAGAAATCCTCATCAAACCAGTGCCCTTTCTCATGTCTGGGGATCCCATACCTAAGCGCCTGCTCCCTGGTGAAGACCTTCTTCCATATTACACAGATGCCAGTAACCGTGGCTATCTCGCAGACCCAGATAAAGTCCAAGCTGCACGGCTAGGTCTGGCTAAAAAGTATGGCTACACCATACCTGACATCACAAGAGAAAATGTTTTTGAAATGCTGGTACAAAGAAAGGATCCTCGTCAGATCTTTTTTGGGTTGTCACCTGGATGGGTGGTGAATATGGCAGACAAGAAGATCCTCAAACCCACTGATGATAAAGTCTTGCAGTATTATGGAAATATTAAGTCTTTATAGTTCTTCACAATGTGAATGTCTATGGAAATAAGTTTGTGTATGTATAGTGAAAGTTGAATAACTTAAATTCAATGTCTGTAATAAAAAGCTGATTCCACAATTAGTCCTTATTCATTTATTTTAACTTGATTATAAAAATGGAAGTACATAGTCTCAAAGATGAAGTGTGAAAAACAGCCATTGATAGTGGTAATGAGTGAACCATAATGACAAACCATAAGAGAATAAAAATAAAAAAAGCAAAAACTTTATTAACATCTGTATAGCGTTCATAATTCTGCATGATTCATTCCTTGAAACATCCCTTTTTTCGGGATGTAGCTTCATAAAACATGCTCAGATCGTGGAAAAACACACATCATTATTTAGATTCTCCTGATTAAAAAGCTCAAACTCACTATAATCCATCATTTATATCTAAAGATATTCCTCATGAATTTATACCACACAAAACTGCAGAGGCGACATGTAGCATATAAACAAAAATCAAAGGTAGCTGTCATGTGGTATTTTCACTCGTAACATCGTGAAACATGCATATATCATGAAAAATTTGATCCAAAGACATTGCTCATAGAGCTATAACACAAAACCCGACAGGAGCGAGTGGGGCACAGCAGAAAAAAACAATTGTAGTACCTTTCATGTGGCGCTTTTGTTCGTAACTTTATGAAACATGCATAGATCGTGGAAACTTGCATGCCATTATTTTCAGAAAATTCTCCTGATTACAAAGAGCTCAAACTCACAATAATCTGTAATTTTGATCTAAAGATGTTATAACTTTCACATGGTTTTTATGCTTGTCATTTCACAAAACATGCTCTGATTGTGTAAAATAGCACATCATTTACAGCAGATTCTCACAATTGAAATGAGTCCAAAATTCATATAGTTTTATAGACATGTATTTTCAAACAGCAATTTTTTTTTGTTCTGAAATCTTAGACTGCAAATATCCAACTGTGTAAATCAGTTGGAGAGCTTTATTGAACACTTGGCAAATATTGACATTCTACCAGAAAAGTACATTATCTGTCCTTGACTTGTTACAGTGAATAAAAAGTATTACAACCAGAAAATATCTAAAACTGACTGATGGTTGATTTCTGTGAGTTGTTCTGTAAAGGAGTGTAATTCATTAGGTTCTCAGATATTTTTTAATTTATTAAAAACACTTTTGAAAATTACAAATCCTGTTCTTGTCCTTGTCCCCAGCCAAATTGGACCTACAGCTTTCATAGTTTTGTTATGCTAAAAACTGTTATTTAGAAAAAAAAACTCAATCAATAACAAGTTTAAGTTGTTATCATTCACATCAACTGATTAAAAACATGAAATTATACATGAATTCTACAAATAAATTCTATTTTACAACTGTCCCCATGTTTTCGGTCGGTCCTGTCACGTTTACATAAAACTCAACATAAAATGTATGTAATGCGCCTTTAAAGGTATGACTCAAAGGAAGTGACATAATTTGACTGACTTTGGAGTGGACTTTGAGATTTGAGATATTTTTTATGCCCAAACATACACTCTACACACTGACTAAAATTAAAGTGAAAAACTAATTAAAAGTGAAAAAGCATAATAGGACCCCTTTAAAATAAACGTGTGACTAGTTGACTAGAAAAAATCTTTAATCTTCAGATTATTTTTGGCACAAGGAACCGATCCATTTTAAAAAATAAAATGCTCTGACATTACAATTGACTGCAAATCACGTCACATATTGCTTTGCACCAGTTATCCATGTGAGTCAAGTAAGGGATAATCAACGGCTAGCCATGCATTAAAGGATTTTAAATGCACGACGTGGCGGTAAAGAACCGCGAAGGTAAAGAACTCGTGAAGTGCATTTAAAATATATGCCGTTTATTATCAATATTTGACCGAATGGATAAAAATGACAGTTATTTTCGTCAGTTATGGTACGTTAGCGCTAGCATTCTGCCCGCTTCAAATCATTTACATGTTTAAAAATACATGTCTTTAAAACTATGCCATAAAAATATTCAGTTGTGTTACATTTCAAATGTTTAATATTCAAGTAAAAAAAAAAATCAAATTCAGAACTATGTTAAATGCCACATAATATTCAATTTTGTTAAATGACACTTGTCAATAATTCAAATTTACACAATACAAATTAAATTCGTTTTGTCATATTATAAGCTACATACTTTCAAGGATAGTCTTTGTTTTATCGTATTACTGTATTCTAATTACTTTTCCTGATAATGCAGCAATGTAATATGCATTACATTTTAAATTTATGTAATTTGATTTCTGTACTAAACTGACAGCCAGTTATTTAATATGTTCATACAGTTCTTTGTATATGTGTAATGGTTAATTCGCTGTTATTATTTAGTCAGGCGTCAGTCACACGCCTATTGTTAGGACCCAGAAGGTGCAAAGAACCCGGATGCTTACGCAGTTTAGTACAGTTATGATCGCCATTATTATTACTAGCGCGAGACGATCCTAACGGTGATGATAATGCCAGTTCTCCCGCAATATTGAGTAATCGCATGTGTGCGTGCATCAAAGAAACCACACTTAATTAAAACTCTTCAAGTTTGCAATGAGTGGTCTATGTGTGCATCTAGCTCCTCCTAAACGGACATCACTTAAGTTAATTGTTCTGAATGAACAATTTTTGGTGGTTGCCACCGGGTATTAATTAGCACCTAAGAGCTGAACAATTTTTTACATGGTCCTTCGAGCCGGAGGGCAACTTCTGAATTAATATAATGTCCATACATAGTGAGGAGATTAGTGATGCTACAGTTTGCTCCCAACGCAGATGCCAAGGTACCTTGATGACTATGAGGTGGATTATGTGCCAGAGCAGCGATCAGTACACACACCCTCAGACCACTCCAACGTAGGAGAACAGCTAATAGGGGCAACAGGAGGTCCATATCTACCTCACAACACCCTGGTTGCTGGCATTGATCACTTTCCTGTCAATGAGGGGAATCCATACTTCTCACCTGAAGCACTGCAGATGCCCTCAAGGATCTGGAGAAAGAGAACCATCATCTCAGACCTCAGTGAACACTCTGCAGCTCACACTCCAAGATCATTGTCTCCATCTCAACTATTTCATTCGCCTAGACATCTGACGCCCAATATAGAGAATCGAATATCTGCCTCACTGTCACACCACAGAGTAACGTCAACAAGAGATCAAAGAGATCCACGTTATGAAGGAGAAAGGTCAGTGAAACTCAGTGAGGATAAGTTGCACGCAGAACGTCAACGTGATAGAATAGATGAGATCATTCATGAGCTTCAGAGGATGAAAGCGATCTCCAAACAATCCAGATCAACTTTGCCATCGCCAGAGCGTGCAGTAACACCCCAGAGAGCTGATCATGCTGATGAATGCTACCATCACCCAAGGCGTCCGTCCTCACACTATTACAGCCCTACCTCCAGGCGACAGAGACCATTTGTGCCTTATCGTTCCTCATCGCCATCCAGTCAAGAGAACACCGTAGAGAGAGACAGAGCTTCCGCAAAGACCAGCAAAGAGTGCCTAAAGGATCACACAAATCTACTGCCATCTTCCATGGAAGTGAGCAAAGTCCAGTTTCTAAGGCTGAATCGGTTCACCGGAATACAGTTTCTGAGGTGAGATCACTAGAGAAACCAAAGAAATACTGCCCCTTCTGTAATACAACTCAGCACTATCTCAATCAGTGTTCAAACTTCAAGCTGCTGACCAAAGAGCAGATCGTTACCTGGATCAGATCCAATCAGAGATGCTGGAAATGTGGGCATGATCACCAAGCAGGTCAGTGTACTCTTAAGGCGAAATGCAAGAAGTGTCAAAGGAGACATCTAGAAATTCTGCATGAGACCAACAATGAAATGAGTGCTAATGCTACCAAAGAAACAGGAGCGATCACACCCAGTCTACCAGCACCACAATAGAAACTCTGTATTTCGGTCGACCATCTGGCAGCGGTAGAGTGTTACTGAAATTTTGCAGAGTCATCATACGCAACGGAGACTTTACACTGAATATATATGCACTGCTAGATGATGGTTCAGAGTGCACAATACTTCTCCATGAGGTAGCTCAGCTACTCAACCTCCACGGTAAGCCCGAAGACCTGTCTCTTTGCACAGTGTGCCAAGACATCCGCATTATCCATGGCTCCACAGTATCATTCTCAGTGAGTCCCGCTACACAACCAGATCACAACTTTGCAATCAAAAGAGCCTTCACAGCTGAGGAGCTTGAACTAGCACCTCATTCCTACCCAATTGAAACTCTCCAAAAGAGATATTGCCATCTCAGAGGTCTACCTTTTCAGTCAATTTACCATGCGAGGCCATTACTGCTCATTGGGTCAGATTACCCACAACTGATCACCCCTGTTGAGCCAGTTCGGTTGGGACCCCCCGGAGGTCCAGCAGCTGTGAAAACTTGTTTGGGATGGACACTCCAAGGCCCATCAAAGTTCCTTGAACACATACCACACACAGACAACAGTGCTTGTGCAAGCCTTGCACCTAATGATCTATTCAGTCAAGTTGAGCGGTTGTGGCAGATGGACATCTTGCCCTACCAAAATGAACGGCTTGTGACAAGGTCAAAGCAAGATGCAGACGCTATGCACATGCTGGAGGAGAAAACAATGAACAAGCTGCTAGAATCAGGCTATGTGAAGAAAATTCCCAAATCCATTGCTGTACAGACTCCAGGATGGTACATTCCACACCACATGGTCCACTACAACGGAAAGAACAGGATCGTATTCAATTGTTCTTTCAACTTCCAAGGACTGAGCTTGAATGAATATCTTCTTCCTAGGCCAACTCTAGACCTTCCTAGACCTTCTCCGTTTCCGAGAGTATGCAGTAGCCATTAGCTGCGACATAAGGGGGATGTTTCATCAGGTGCATCTCCTACCAGAAGACCAAGCATTCTTGCGATTCCTGTGGCGAGACCTGAAACCAATCAACGCACCAGATGTCTACCAGTGGTCAGTGTTACCATTTGGCACCACGTGCAGCCCGTGCTGTGCAACCTTTGCTCTTCGGAAACATGCTGATCACAGCCAACCAGACAGTGAGGTACGAGTATCAGTAGATCGTTGTTTCTATGTGGACAACTGGTTGCAAAGTGTTCCCTCTCTTGAGACTGCCAGACAATTAGTGGATGACATGCGACATCTGCTGGCTGAGGGTGGATTTGAACTGCGCCAATGGGCTAGTAACACTCCCCAACTGCTGATCACAGCCAACCAGACAGTGAGGTACGAGTATCAGTAGATTGTTGTTTCTATGTGGACAACTGGTTGCAAAGTGTTCCCTCTCTTGAGACTGCCAGACAATTAGTGGATGACATGCGACATCTGCTGGCCAAGGGTGGATTTGAACTGTGCCAATGGGCTAGTAAGACTCCCCAACTGCTGCAACACCTGCCACAGCAAATCAGGTCAGAGAACCATGAGCTTTGGTTTAGTTCAGACAGGGCCGACCCCCAGGAGCGCACACTAGGACTCATGTGGCAGTGCAGATCCGACACCCTTGGTTATAAACATGGCCATGTCGTAAAAACTGAGCCCACTATGCGACACACAAAGAGTGAAAAATTTAAGGGGGTCTGAATACTTTCCGTACCCACTGTATATAGCATCCTTTCCATTCAGTACGATCCATTGGGATTCATCACCCCATTTACCACTAGAGCTAAAATCATAGTCCAGAGGCTCTGGGACAAAAAAAGAGAATGGGATGACCCTGAACTGCCCACAGACCTCAGAAATGCATGGCTCACATGGGAAGACGAGCTTCCACAACTTTCCTGTGTCACACTGCCCAAATGCTACACTACAAAGGTAGATCCCTTGATCAGCTCAAGAAGTGTGCACACATTCTGTGATGCCTCAGAGCAAGCGTATGGTGCTGTAGCCTATCTCCGCACTGAATATAGCAAAGGACAAATAGAGGTGTCATTCTTGGCAACTAGATCACGAGTAGCTCCAAAGAAGCAGCAAACAATCCCCCGACTCGAGCTATGCGCTGCTCTAGCTGGAGCACAATTGGCAGTAGTTCTGCAAAGAGAGCTCAGACTAGACATCAGCAGTTTCAGATACTGGACTGATTCTACAACCGTTCTCAACTGGCTTCAATCAGAGTCATGCCATTTTAAAGTGTTTGTAGGAACTAGAGTTGCAGAGATTCAAGAGCTAACTGATTCACATTTATGGTCCTACGTGCACTCACAAGACAACCCTGCTGATGATATTACTCGTGGCATGTCACTGGCTCAGTTAGCCGAACCTACCCGCTGGAAGAATGGCCCAGAATTTCTGCAGAAACCTCCATCGTCTTGGCCAAAACTGCCCAACCTAGGGTCAGCTGACACCTCAAAGGAACTGCGTAAACCAGTATCCTTCCATCTTCTAATAACTCAGGGTGACCAGCATTCAGTCAATGCATCTCAATATGATAACTTTCAAGAGCTTGTAGATGCAACAGTCAGATCCCTTCATGGGGCGGCCAGTCCCACAGACACTGTCACTGCTGACACATATAAGAAAGCCGAGCTCAGAAACATTCAACAGTCTCAAATGGAGAGTTTTCCTAACGAATATGCTCAGCTTCAAGCAGGGAAACCCAACTCCTCAAACAGTCATCTAAAGACATTAGCTCCTGAATTTAATTCTGACACGCAGCTGATTAGAGTGGGTGGACGACCACGAAGATGTCACCTGCTCAGCCCTGACATTCTTCACCCAATTGTCCTAGACCCAGTTCATCCAGTGACTAAGCTACTAATTCAGCAGTACGACGCACAGCTCCATCACCCTGGTACTGAAAGGGTCTTTGCTGAAATCAGAAGACGCTTCTGGATCTTGAGAGGTCGTCAAGCAGTTCGATCAATTCAACATCACTGTACTGAGTGTCAAAGGTGGCGTGGCAAGCCCAATATACCTAAAATGGCTGACTTACCCCCTTCCAGTTTAAGACTCTTCCAGCCAGCCTTTTACACCACAGGCATGGACTGCTTTGGCCCATTTACCATCAAAATTGGGCGCCGGAACGAAAAACGCTGAGGTATCATTTATAAATGTTTGACCACAAGGGCAGTGTACATCGACCTTCTCTCTCAAGCCGACACAGACTCTTTCCTCATGTCTCTACGTCGATTCATCGCCCGTAGGGGAAAACCTCATGAGTTGTGCTCTGATCAGGGTACCAATTTCAAGGGTGGAGATCGTGAGCTTAAGGATGCTTTCAACAATATTCATCCTCAGTTACAAAGAGAACTTGCCAAGGAACAGATTGACTTCCAGTACAATCCACCAAACTCCCTGCATTTCGGAGGATCCTGGGAAAGAGAAATCAGATCTGTTAAAGCTGCACTGTACACCACCATTGGTGCGCAAACTGTCACTGAGGAAGTGCTCAGGACTGGTCTTATTGAAATTGAGGAAATTTTTAATTCAAAGCCATTGGGATATGTATCCTCGGATGTAGCTGATCCTGACCCAATAACCCCTAATTCTCTCTTAATGGGCCAACTGGACTCTGCCTTGCCTCAGGTCATTTACCCTGCATCTGAGCTAATCAGCCGCAAGCACTGGAGACACAGCCAGATATTGGCAGACCAGTTCTGGAGCTGTTATCTGCGTAACTACCTGCCCGGACTCCAGTCTCGCCAGAAGACAACCTGACAGTAGGGACAGTGGTTATGATTGCTGATTCACAATTCCCCAGAGCACTCTGGCCCATTGGGACTGTGAAAGCGATCCAGGCCGGAGCTGATAATAAAGTAAAAGCTGCAGAAATCCAGGTCAAAGACAGAACCTACATCAGACCTGTTGTCAGACTTATTAAGCTCCCTTCACTCCCTGAATGACTGTGAGTACTGGCCCAAGATGCAAATCTGCAAGCACATTTGCGGGCGGCTGTACTAAACTGAGAGCCAGTTATTTAATATGTTCATACAAAGAACTGTATGAACATATTAAATAACTGGCTCTCAGTTTAGTACAGCCGCCCCCAAATGTGCTTGCAGATTTGCATCTTGGGAATTTAGTCAGGCGTCAGTCACACGCCTATTGTTAGGCCCCAGAAGGTGCAAAGGACCCGGATGCTGACGCAGTTTAGTACAGTTATGATCGCCATTATTTTTACTAGCGCGAGACGATCCTAACAGTGATGATAATGCCAGTTCTCCCGCAATATTGAGTAATCGCATGTGCATCAAAGAAACCACACTTAATTAAAGCTGTTCAAGTTTGCAATGAGTGGTCTATGAGTGGTGTGTGCATCTAGCTCCTCCTAAATGGACATCACTTAAGTTAATTGTTCTGAACGGACAATTTTTGGTGGTTGCCACCTGGTATTAATTAGCACCTAAGAGCTGAACAATTCTTTACAATTACAGTTACTAATGTCAATAAAATTATGTTACTTAAAGGGGTCATATGACGTTGCTAAAAAGAACATTATTTTGTGTATTTGGTGTAATGAAATGTATTTATGCGGTTTAAGGTTTAAAAAACACATTATTTTCCACATACTGTAAATTATTGTTTCTCCTCTCTGCCCGCCTTTCTGAAACGCATCGGTTTTTACAAAGCTCATCGTTCTGAAAAGCGAGGTGTGCTCTGATTGGCCAGCTATCCAGTGCGTTGTGATTGGCCGAATACCTCAAGCGTGTGACGGAAATGTTACGCCCCTTACCATGCTGTGATGGCGTGTCCCGGCACAACAAGACAAAACCAATAAAACCCATTACAAACAAGGCATTTGTGGCATCCAGTGGGGACATAATTACTGATTATAATGACTTATACTGTCATTTTACGCGTTGCATCGCATCGCGCCGCGTAAACATAAAACCATGTCTGCATTTGTGATCGGAGAAACGACAAACAATAAGCGTTACTCTACACTGCTCAAAACTCGCGTTTGAATCATCAGTGGCTACTTATTTAAATATGAAAACATACAGCTTCTGTAACTAAAACAAATTCCTCGTATGTGTAAACATACCTGGCAATAAAGCTCATTCTGATTCTGATTCTTACAGGTTGTGATTAAGAACAGCCGGCATTGTAGCCAGGCTACTCTCCCAGGTTCAGGAAACAGTCCTCCGTAAAATGCGCTGCACTCATCTGAATATTTGGTTTGAACTGTTCTGGAACAGTGTTGTAAATATAACTTAACCACTGATTTCTAGTTGTGTCCTCTTTTGGAGGGCCAAAGAAAGTATTTTCGCTTTCACAACGAAACACACAGCGTCTCCAGGACATGGCGGCGAGAACAATACTACAGCAATAATAAAAGTCAAGTCAAGTCAAGTCACCTTTATCTATATAGCGCTTTTAACCCGCCCGCAGTTGATTTTGATATTCTAGGTATTATCAAATGGCCAGAGTTTTGAGAACGCAGCGGACATGGACGACTATAATGTAACAAGAGCTCGTTCAAATACTGAGGTGCTAAACCATTCAGGGCTCTATAAGTAATATAAGCAAGATTTCAAAATCTATACGATGTTTAATAGATAGCCAGTGCAGTGTTGACAGAACCGGGCTAATATGGTCATACTTCCTGGTTCTAGTAAGAACTCTAGCTGCTGCATTTTGGACCAGCTGGAGTTTGTTTATTAAGCGTGCAGAACAACCACCCAATAAAGCATTACAATAATCTAACCTTGAGGTCATAAACGCATGGATTAACATTTCTGCATTTGACATTGAGAGAATAGGTCATAATTTAGATATATTTTTGAGATGGAAAAATGCAGTTTTACAAATGCTAGAAACGTGGCTTTCTAAGGAAAGATTGCTATCAAATAGCACACCTAGGTTCCTAACTGATGACGAAGAATTGACAGAACAGCCATCAAGTCTTAGAGAGTGTTCTTGGTTATTATATGCAGAGTTTTTAGGTCCTATAATTAACATCTCTGTTTTTTCAGAATTTAGATTAGATAGAATATAAAAGTTATGCCTTCTTTCTTAGCGTAAACATTTGGGCGGTGTTATGCAAATCTTCCCACACAGTGACGTAGACATGTGGGGGCATGTTTAAACGAGGCGTTTTAGGAGGGCGTGGACGAGTCTTAACTTTTAAATAGAATATCTCTTTGGGTTTGAGACTTTAGTCTTTGCAACTTTAGGGATCTTATCTATTCACAAACAGCTTGTAACACTCCAAAGAGAAAGGACAACTTGAAATCGCATCATATGACCCCTTGAAGTTACAAATGCAGTGTTAAAAAATATGAAGTAAAAATCATGTTTTGCATGTCAGTATGCCCTTTAATAAATTACCAGAGTGCGAGCTAAAATGCAAATGAGTCCTACAACATTTAGATGCAATGAAAGGTCATATTTCAAAATGTTTTCATATTTTCATACAGTACCGTTTCTAGGCATAGGCAAGCTAGGCGGTCACCTAGGGTGCCACCAGCAGGAGGGGGCGCCAATGAGTGCACACACTGGCACTAGATTTTAGCAGGGTTGTGATAAAGAGTGGCACGCCGACCTGAAATATAATTGCCACCCCCACCGGATCCCCCACCATCACTGGGCTAGAGTACTGTCAATCTGACAATGCCTGTAGGCTATTGGATCAGAGTGCTGTTAATTGCTGCTTCTGATTGTTGCATGGAAAGTTTGCATTTGGAGCGCTCAACAATGCCATTAGATCAATGGGTTCTGTCAGTGCTTTGGCAAAGTAAGGTTTTTTTTTTTTTTTTTTTGCCATGCAATAAAGCTAAGTTCAAAGATGCATTTAAAATATTGGTACAGTAAAAAGTGCACAAAATCAGTATTTTGTTTAAGCAGGTATTTGTGGCAGTCCAGAAATCATGTTGTGAAATTGGTCCAAAAGGCCAATGCATTGTTAAAGGATCAGTGTGTCGTGTAATATTCCCATATTAAACTTTAACAGCCAATTAAAAAAATATTGGTGTAGTAAAATTCACTAATTCACAAGATCAATACATCCTTTATTAAACCACTTTGTCGAGTTTAATGCATCCTTATGGAAGTGTTGAAATGCTGAATCAATGAATTCGCTTCCAACAGTGCTTAATGGGAGTAGCGTCATACACATAGAGGGCAGAGAGTCGCGTTATTTAAAGGGGAAGTTCAAGCGTCAATGAGTAACAAAGGAACTAGTAGCTGCATTCTGATTACTTTTATGCCACTTATCAGGCTTTTATATGTAGTTTGGGGTAACAAAGGCTTTTATAGGTTTGACTGAAATATAATGCAATAACTGACACAACAATGACAAAACAATTGAACAAAAAAACTAAAAGTAGCCATTGATAATATCTAAAAATGTATCCAAATCCAAATGAAATAAAATTAATTTATGTGTGATGACAATTTCTTAGCAAACAGTCAGTTTATAAATAATGCATTCATATATTCATAGCAATTGCATATCATTGCTCTTTTGTTGATTTTGATTGCTTCCATTGTCCTCATTTGTAAGTCACTTTGGATAAAACGTCTGCTAAATGACTAAATGTAAATGTAAGTATTCGCTGAGTTTTCGTTCATTTTAGTGACGGGTTTCAGGAAGATATTCACGGAGACTGAGCATGCAGAAAGCGCACCCTATTTGTTTTCTTTATTTTACTAAATAAATGTGTTTTGTTGATATTGTGAGTGTATACAAATAAAATACCTTTTACAGTTTCAAATGATGTATTACCCCAGATAGCACATGTACGACTTAACACTGTTTGGAAGTCATTAATTAACCATTCAGCTGAAATGTGGTGCACATGTATTTTAGACACTTCATGTCTTGTCCCATTCATGCAATAAACACATGTCCACTGCTGAGCTGTGGGCTATGACTAATTTCAAGGTCAATGTAGACAAAATTACAATTTAAAAATTAATCAGAGCTATAGAAATGTATTGTCATTTTTATAAAGCTTCATATTATAAGAAGGCTACTTTCCAAGACCTATATATCCTATATTCATGTTGAGATTAGGTTGCTTCAATCTTAAAAACAAGAATCGAAAAAGATTTGGAAACATGTGGAATCTTCTTGCAATCGAATTCCATCGATTCCAGGAATCGGAATCGATTCCAAAAATTTCGGAATGGAAAAGCACTTTGGGTAGTCCCTCTAAACCGGAGTGTACTACCACCGACGGGCCCCACCTAGCGAAGAAAAATATTATTATATTTTTCAAAACCACTGCCTTGATCAATACAAAACAGGTGTCATTTAAAAGCGTAGTGTCTGAACTTTACAATGCATGTGGCTCTTCGATTAACTCCTAGTAGTAGTGAGTTATTTGCTGATAAATAAATAAAAAAATTCATAATTCATGAAATGTTTTTGTGCCATGTACTCTAATATGTCAAAATCATTCAGCTGCAGATAGTCATATGTAATATCATTTGAAGAAGTAGAATAAAACAGAGTAGAATTAAACAAGCTATTGTTTGGGGCTTTAACTAAACTTGAATGAGGCATGCTTCTGTGCATGTTACTCAAAATTGTGTATGACACAATTTCAAAACTCTCAAGAGCTAAGAAAAAGGCTACATTGCTTCCAAATGCTGTAACTTTTGATTACTTCCATGATATCACCACAAACTTTAACATCACATGCTGAGGAACATCGCCAAAAAAAAACTTTCCTACCTTATATCTTTCCTGAAATATTGAATGTCAAATAAGAATGAAAATTTCCCATGAGCACACACATTTTTCCTACATTTTATCACATTTCTCAGCATGAGAATGTTCAAATGTAAATAATTTCTTCCCTAAAAATATAGAAAGATTTCTATCAAATGATAACTACCCTTTGACTCTCCTTGCTACGGTTTGGGAGTTATGAGTCATTATTTTTGTGTATGTCGCTCGGAAAAACATCACCTTCCTTCAGGGCTTAAAGGGTTCCGCGGAGTTCATCAGATGAACTAAGGAGGGCAGCAATACGCCCCTGATGCATCTAACCACAAATCTCTATAGAAGACGAAGAAGAACATAGCATGGCGGAAAAGTGAAGTCCCCTTTGCATGGGAGCTTACAGTCGAATGGACCTCACCGCAAGTTGTTAGTATCATTTGTGCCTCGTAAAAACTCACTGCTGTCCGTTTAAATGTTTTGCCTTTTTCAGCGTATGTCTGTAACTTAATTAAGAGAATGCGAAACTTAACGAGTTTCTGTCAGCTACTTTATACATTATTCTGAGGGAGCCCGTCTTTACTGTGTCATTATAATGAGTAGTTAAAAACTGTTTCTTTGTGTGTAATCTTCAGTGGACCCATGCTTCAGAGGTAACCGCTATTCATTCATACTATTAATCATAGTTTCTAGCATTACAGAGTAGTTGAACTCTCCGTTTCAGACTGCTAATTTGGCTTCCACGTGAAAGACTGGTACTGCGCGCGCTCTCTTTCTCGCTCTCTCTCAATTCAATATTCATTCAATATGTGCTTTATTGGCATGGCAGTTGTTACAATGTATTGCCAAATGAATTTAGAACAGATATGTATTTAAATAATAATAATAAATAAATACATGCATGTGTATATAATTAAATAAAATAGAACAAATCAATTCTATAAATTCTAGAATTCTATGAACAATTTAAAATTCAGTTGTGTGGGGGGGGGGGGCATCACCGATTTGTTGACTCCTCCCTCTTTTTGTGACAGGCATCAATGTATCTTGCTGCTAGTAAGATACAGTCTCCACTTCCCCATGATTACAGTATGGGCAGATGCGGCTCTCTTTGGTCAGCCAGTGCTGTTGATATCTGCCCGTCTCTATAGTCAGAATATGATTGCTCAGTCTGTACCTTGTCATTTGTCTTAATTTACAATCTTTCACTGTACTCAGATATTCTACAGTTGTGTAATCTCTATTTAGGGCCAAATAACATTCAAATTTACTTTGTTTTTCTGTTGTTTCAGTCCAATAAGTTAGATAATTTTCTTTTTGTGCTTTTATAATTTGGTTCGGCTGAATTTTGTGGATGAATATTTCAGTGTCCTGATGCTGGCTGTTGTTAGTCATGTTAGTTTGTTTTTGCAGCTTCAGGACCATCTGAATCAGGGGACTTTTTTCAGTGTTCACTTCATGGTTTTTAAGGGCTTTAAAATGGTAAGAGTTGGGGTCACTTATTTTTAGGTGTTTCCAAAATTTGATGGCTCATTTCTCAATGAATATTAGTAGAGGGTATTGGCCTAATTTTTCCCTGCATGTGTTGTTCGGTGTGTTCTGTACTCTGAGGATACTCTTACAGAACTCAGCATGCAGGGCTTCAATCGGATTTTTGTCCCATCTTTCAAATTCATGATTTAGGAGAGGACCCCACACTTCACTGCTCTCTCTCTCTCTCTCTCTCTCTCTCTCTCTCTCTCTCTCTCTCTCTCTCTCTCTCTCTCTCTTTCTTAATTTTTTATTTATTTATAACTAACTAACCTGGGCCCAGTCGCATAAGAAACATAATGGCTAGTGACATGTTAAAGGACTAGTTTGTCCAAATAGCAGTTAGCCATGGAATAATCAGTCATACTTTTCTGATTCAAATTAGACCAGTCTAGAGACTGAGCTGCTGCTGCTGCTTCTGTCTCATGTAAGTGTTTGTGCATATGCGTATATTAATTGGGGATGGCCGATATGGACTTAAAACTATCACCATTGTTTTTGGCAACAAGTGAGCCTCAGAAACACAAACATTGATCTAAAAGTATAACCTACCCATCATCAACCCAAACAATTCTGTATTTTTTCATACTCTCATGGTGCAAACAGCAAAAGTAACAATTCCAAGCATGTCTTCAGTTAGGTTACAAAATTATAAAATAGTGCAAATAAAAACTAAGTAATAAACATGTTAATGTAACCTGATAAAGGAACCAAATTCATTGTGAAACAGTCAATGATACATTATAAATTTGTAAAAAAAAAAAGAATCAAAAGGTAACAGTCCCAGCTCTGTCTCTAGTTAGGTTACAAAATAGTGCAAATCACAACATGATAAATTAACAAATGAAATTTCAATAAAAGTTAAAATATAAATGCTGATATACTCTTATTGTAAACTAAATGTGGAGATGAGGCTGACATGAAAATGTTCAGTGCAAGGTATAATACACATACTAGTAAAAATGTGATTCAGGAAAAAGTGGCTTTCAAAAAGAGAACCGGGCTCACATCTTAAGATTTTTGGTCAAGAATACTAACATATTCACTGTAGTTTGTTTCAGAATCTTTTGATATGTTACTACTAGGGATGCACCGAAATGAAAATTCTTGGCCGAAGCCGAACAAAATGAAACACTGGGCCGAATACCGAACATGGTTTTTCACATTTTTCCCCCATGTAGGCCTATTATGCCTCTTTTTTTTTCACCATTGCATAAATGCAATAGCCAAAAGGTGCTTTTTACTGTCCTGCTTTTCAAATAAAAAATCAATTACAAAACAACAATTAAAAAATATTTACTTAACACTGAACATTTTTTAACATTCTAGCAGACATTATACCAACAAAGCACAATTAAACTTAAAATTAGTAAGTTAGTAAAATAATATTTTTGGCCATTTTTGAGACTTGAATCAGGCATGTATTTTTAAATAAATAATAAATGTATTATTAGAGCTGTTGTAGGACAAATTATTATTATCATTATTATTGTCTTTTTAATTTTATTTTACAGAACAACAGTAAAATTACAATACTATAATTTATGAATGTTGATGGAGTTGTTGCTTTTGCTCGGCTTTTAGTTAGGCAGGAAGATCTCAGTGCTTCTTTTTGTTGACAACAGAATGCAGATTTATAAATGATTCTCATTACGAATTTGGGAAGATGTTTGTCGCATGTATCACATTGTCACATAACTTTTTTCCTCACGCTTTGGACTTTGAACCCTGGCGCCGCGAGCTTGTGCAGCGCTGTCAGAATACATGCAATTCGTGCGTGCATTAGAAAATATAACATTCTGCAGTTTATTTACTAATCGTTTGAAAGATATTAGTAAATATCCGAAAGATTTTTTTTTTTGCTGTTTTCAGCCGAATAATTTAGGTTGCCGAAGATTCGGTGCATCCCTAGTTACTACATTTCCACCAGTAGAATACACTTCTCTGAGGGTGTACTTATGGCAGGGATACACAAGTACGTTTTTGCAAAACAACTAATATTAGGGAAATTCACCTTGCTCTCACCAGTAGACTACAGAAGTAGTTTGTCTCATTTTTCTGTGTGTCAGAAAGACTGATCAGCTCAGCAGCTGGTTTCTTGAAAAAGCTTCCAAGGCATGATGATTCAGTCACAAGTTTGTGCAGAGAAAGGCCAAGTTCTGTTTGAGCATCTTTGAGTGCTCACTGCTTTTTTCAGCTGTGCAGCTATGGCCAATAGCAAGTCTTGTCCACATGTTCAGAGTGACTGCTTTTAGTATATTAGCTCCATTGTCTGTTGTCAGGCACAACTGTTTCTCCTTGTCTAAAATCTAAATCTAGTCTAAATCCCATTCTTGAAGAAACTGCTTCAGGCCACTTGAAATGTTTTCATCCGTGTGGACAGCATTGTTTGTAACCTACCACAGCACATGTATGGAAGTGTGTGGAAGATGGTTCAAGTGTACTACAAGTGGTAACTAAATACAGAGATAATGTTAAAAGCACATTTTAGTTCATATTCATGGTGTCCCAAACTAGCACAGTTGAGTACACATAGATGATCTTAAGTTTATCTTAAGAAGTACTAAAGAATAATTTTTAGTATATTAAGTACAAAATTAGTGTGTGAAAATAGACCACTTTAATTACATTATGGTAGTGCACTTGTTTTTCACCTGGGACTCTTCATGCATCGCTGACTGAGCTGTATCGGAGAAATAGTTTCCAGTTGATGGATAATTTGCTTGAATCCTTCCTTCTCGACAGTTTGGAATAGCAGCATGTCTTTTTCCAAATAAAACGCCTTTGTCTCTGGCAATTCTGTCCATAGTTTACTTAGCTTATCTTAACCCTAAAAAGGGTAAACCCATAAAGAGACATCAGAAAATTAATTTAATGCTATTTTCCATCTTATTGGGACTCAGTACAATTTCATGATTTTTTCGAAACTTGACTCTTATATTTGATTTTAATGTTGTATCCCCCAGGATACGTTGCTCCTTTGGGGGTATAAATTCACTGGAAACAACACTTGTTTATCAATGCTTGTTACAGCATGGTTGTAATTCCTGAATGTGAAAGCATTTCAAAAAAAGAAAGTAGAAAAAAGTTATAAAAGTTTAAGTTTACAGTAAAGATAATGTAGTATACTTTGCGTTTGAGACGGTGTAACACTGTGTTTCCACCCTTTTATAACCATAGTTTTTTTTTGTCAAACTTTGCATATTTTGGTCGTTTGCTTCACATCTGATTTTCAGTTACCAAACTAGTTCCAGATTGTAGAGGTAGCTCCTCCTCAGCTTCACATCTGCCTTCTGTAACGTTTTCGCGTTGCACATGAGCTGCAAATGGTTCTCACACAGAAATACTTCATCAACTAGACTTTGTTGTTATTTTTATTGTGGGGAGAATTTCTACCCATATATGTGGCCCTGTCGGTAAAATCTTAGCTAAAGTGGCATAATTTAATTACGAGATAAAGTATATCAAAGTAGTCATAGCCATAAATATGATGAAAATAGGTTATGCGTGTTTATCGCTGTAAATGATTATATCATGGGATTTGAGATAAAGTCCTCAGTATTTCATTTATAACTTCATAAATACTAAAATTTACTGAACTATTTTATTGACAATTTGTTTTAATTACTTTGTGCAAAAAATACTGAAGGTTGGCTTCATAAACATTGATTTCAATCGTCTCTGGGTTTACTTTCGGTGCAGGAACACCTGCTGATTCTCATCATTCCGTTCAGAACCTTCTTTTCTACCATTAGAAAGTGCAAACAGACCTTAAAATCAATTCACACAAGCGCAAATCAGGTTAGTGCTGGGAAAGTCAAGAAAATTGTGACTTCAGCCGGTGTCCGATTATTAAAAAATAAAAAAATAAAATAAAAAAAATTTGTGGCATCACTGAAATGTCAAAAACACTTTAATTGTTTTGTAACTCAACATTCTGCCAAGATAAATTGTTAATTGTTGTTACAATTAAGCTCTTGTGGTACACCCATTAATTTCAATGTTTTTGTGCTTTTTAGACGCATCATAATAAACCTGTTTTACAAAATGTTTTCATAAATGTGTCACCGAAAATGGGAGAATTACAGCTTTAATGTGGTATTTGGCACATAGTTAGGATGATTATGGTTCAAATGTGTTGCAGATTTAAATATTAGCTTGTCTTTATATTGGAACTTCTCAAAAACATGGTTTTCTGAGCCCGAAATTGTCTTTGAAATGGTCTTGTTCAGTCAATATTAAAGATATCGAGGTTATATTTTCACATAATGTCCTTTAGGATGATTTTATTTAGAAAACATTTTTTTTTTTTTTACATTAGATAGTTTTCTACAGACTTGGTCACATATCACAAACGATATCGCCTATCCCTAAAATGAATGTATGTTTTTGTGAGATTCACAGAGCTGTTCTCTTTGTAGTAAAGGGGATGTCAGAAAAATGTCACACTTTAGTTGCATCCTGCTTCATGTAGTACAATTAATCCAGTTAGGATAGTTCTTAGGACAAATGTTCCTTGTGTTATTACCTAGGTAATGGTTACAGTTTATCATTGTGCAACTTGGGAAAGAGTCCCCCCGCCACCAAAAAATTCTAAATAAATAAAACAATTATGTATGCTATATATTTCAGGAAAAATTTACAAAATATTTATTTTATATTTCTAATGAATTAATTTAAAAAACAACAAACTTGTTTAATAATGGTCCTCAAAGAATTATTCAACCACATAATGGAACAAACCATGCAGTACAGCCAGCTGCCTATAAAGGGCAAGCATAGACAGACAAGGTAGCATTGCAGTTTGTGATTCAGCAGAACATTTTTGTCCATAAACTGCAAATTCTGTGGTCGGCAATTAATTTAACCCTTTTGTTTGACATATGCTGAAGGCTTGAAGGACTCAATTTAAGTTTTGAGACTCATCAATAGAAACCTTACTTGACCTTAAAACAGAAACATTTCTGATTACAATTTCAGTAGATCATGATGTTTAACTTTAACTTACATGTTCTTTCTTTTGTTGTTACTGTAGATTAAGGATATGATGGCACTTTTTATGATGGCCAGACCACTGGCACTGAGGCTGCATTTCCTGAGCCATTTGGATGACCAGATCCTTCCATCACTGAAAGCATGTGTTGTTAAGCGTCTGTCTTCTCCCGGTCTCCGAACCTCTACTGTCTGCGTTCCCACATGTTCCAGCCTCAGTCCAAGGGGCGTATGCACCACAAAACGAGACCCAATGTTCCTTGTTGCTGGATCTGTTCGCCCTTACCAGGAGCTCCTCCCCAGTGGAAGTGGTCTGTCTTTGTTGCACCACCTGACTTCTGATGAGGACCACACATTTATGAAACGACTCACCTCCTGTACTTCATCTCAGCAAGTTCTTCGTCTCTTGCGATCTTACCCTCTCCTCTCAGGTGCAGCAGCAGCATCTATACTTCACCGACTGGCAGACTTGGAGCATGATTCCGCATGTGGTCTTTGGAAACCAGAGACACTGCTATCAGATGTGGGCCTTAATAAACTTTGCCAAACACTGGAGCATGATTCAGCCAGATTACAGGATGAGGTATTGGTTAGAGCTCTCCTGGGCTGTACACGTCTCTACCTTGACCCTCAGAGCCGCCTAGTGCTAAGGCTGGTGTTCGAAAGTCAAAAGAGACTGAATTTGGAACGGCTCAGTGTTGAAGCGCTATGTGGGTTATCAAGGGCTTTATTTGCATTGGAAGGCCCTAACAGTGGCATGATAAAACAGGCTATGAGTCAGCTCCAAAATAAAGATACAGCTCAATGGAATACGGCAGAGCTAGTTGCTGTTTACTCTATGCTAGCAACTGGTTTGGGTGAAGATGGATGCTATCTGGAGCTTCTAAATGAAATTAATGCTCAAGCACTTCAATTAGTGCAACAAATGGGCCCAGGGGCGATTAGCGAAATTCTAGGTGCTTTATTCAAATTGAGACATAAGGAAGCATTACCACTTGTAATTGCACTTTGCAAGCAAGCTGTCCATCATGTGCAAAATTTTGCAGATCCAGAACTGATTGTGGTGTTGTCAGCACTTATGCACTATGGACACAGTGACCACTTTCTTGTGGAAGCTCTTGAGCGCCATGTGCCCAAGGTTGCCTTTACTGCTCATGCAGAAACCGTAACCAAGGTGATGCAGTTTTTCCGGCGATGGCGCATTCTTTCTCCACCTGTTTTTAACACGGTGGCTGAGAGTTTTGTGTATCGTGCAGAGGAGTACTCAACATGGCAGGTGTCACAACAGATAGCTGCACTGGGAGTTTTGGGATACCTGCCACCTGATGCTGGGAGATTGTTCCAAAAGGTGGAGTCTGTTTTGCATGCCCGGTTTTCCCAATTTCAGCCCAGAGCCCTGCTAGACCTACTGTATGCCTGTACCCTTCTACAGAGATACCCACTTAACTTTGTCTCAAAAGTCTTCAGCCCTTACTTCATGCAACAGCTACAGGGTGAGAAACAATGAAACATTTTCTATACAGTACCTGGGTTCAATTTTCAAGAACATTCAAGATGAATTGATCACTTATTTTAATGTTAATTGATTAATGAATCATTACGATTAATACGGAATAATGATATTTGGAGTTCTCCATGTTCATATACACGTGGCTTACTTATAAATTGTTTAAATATGCTCAAACATGAGTATTGGTATTTAGCTAATAATTTAAATGTAATTCTTTAATTTATTACTATAATTAGTGTATGGTATAGAAAATACAGAATGGTTGTTGTGAAACAGTGATTTCAACATATTTATGCTGAAATTGGTTAATAGACAATAGAAGCTTAATTCTTTAAAAATTATTTAGCACTTAATCATTAACATCTCTATGCAATATACTGAACTTTTAAAATATATTTTCCATCTCTCTTTTGAAGGGGAGGAGGGCAGTGGGATAGATCACAGAGTGCTTGCACAGCTGACCCAACTTTACATGACTGTAAAGCTCGAGTGTCCATTTTATGATGTGAGTGAAACTGCATTATTATTATTATTATTTTTTTTTTACTATGCTTAAGACTTGATGCTGTTTTATACCAAATGTGATGTGAGAAATGAAACAAATTCCAAACAAATGTTTCTTTCACACCGAGCAAATGGAATCGCTGTCAGGCTGAAAGAAATGTAACATTCATATCAGTACAATAGAGGGCACAACATACATCACCTTTCAGCTAGGGGTGGGGGGCAGTGAACACATTCACATTCATGGTTTTGTCTTATGTTGGTTAATGGTCAAATAACTTGCACGTAAACAATTTAAATATGTTTTTTAGTAAATGTTTTATTTACAGTGCAGGGCTGTTTGATTTTGTCAATTATATTGTGATTGTTCAGTCATATATTACTATTTGAAATAATAGTTTTTTTTGGGGGGTAAACCCCAGGGCCAGATTTACCTCTTTTCGTGACATAGGCAAAACTAATTTTTGGGCCCCCCTTCCCTATTAATATAATAGGCCTAATATTACCACCCAAGCAAACAATAATATTTCTTAATCAGTGGAAACTTTATAGTGTTTTCTATCGCAATAAGCGCTTGCGTTCAGTCAATAAAAATCGAATGTAGTTCTTAATTTGTTTGAGAACTGAGAAAGACCATTCCATTAATAGGTGCGGCGACGTGGCCACATAACCACTTCGGGAGTTATTTCTCTAATAATTAAAAAATTAAAATTAATTTTTTTAAATGTAATGATTTGTTTCAAGACATAAACCCCCATTTGGGAAGTCCTGATGAGGCAAGTAAAGAGCATCCGTTGCAGAAATCAGCATCTGTCAGGTGTCCAGCTCATGTTCTGCAAAGGTCTGCATGCTGTCTGTGTGACTGTTTGGATGATGAAAATGGTAGTTAGTAATGTAATCTAGGTACCTCATTTTAGGTACATTTTTAGATTACTTTTTTAATCTAACTTGTTTTAAATTTACAAAATAAGCATACTGTACAACACATTACATTTTTTGTATATCAACATCAAAATTAAAAACTGCATAACACCAGGGTTTCCCATACTGGTCTTGATGTAAGAACTGTAATAGTTTGTGAGTTGTCAAAACTAATTAAATCATGAAAATGTAAAAATAAATATTTTAACACTAAAAAAATGTATATATTATTTGTTTACCTCCAAGTCAGTGTGACCATTAATTAACAGAGAACTGTAAACATGCAAATGTGTTCCTCAGAGATATTTCAACTAAATTATTTTAGGTTTAGCTGATAAAAAAATGTTTGGGAATCCCTTGATTACATGAACAAACATTAAGAAAACATGACATTACACACCCAAAGTCTTCCAGGTTTGAAATATTTTTGTTCAGACTTCCAGAATCAACAGCTACTGAATATTACTGGACATTATGGTGACATCACCATTAAAGGGATAGTTCACTCAAAAATGAAAATTCTGTCAGTAATCACTCACCCTCATGTCGTTCCAAACCCGTAAGACCTTTGTTCAATTTAGGAACGTAATTAAGATATTTTTTATTAAATCTGAGCAAGGGAACTACCATGGTCTAGGCACAGAGATTAATATGAACATAGGTCTTTTGGGTTTGGAACGACAAGAGGATGAGTAATTAACCACAGAATCCCCCCGCCCCCCCAATATTTAGAAGCATAGTTCACACATTTATTTACATGGCCATTGTATATTGTGAATATAGTCAAAGCTACATGCTATGACACAGTAGGATTTTTAGAAGGAAAATGTAAAAGAGAAAAAAAAATTAGGGAGAATTAATAAATTGTGAATAATTCACATTGTGCCATTGTGTAAATATATGTAATGTAATCCACAAAAAGTAACTGTAATCTGATTGAGCACTTTAAAATGTAATATACTTTAATTACACATACTTGTTTTTTTGGAATCTGATTACATAATACAGATTACATGTCATCAGGTACTACCCTGCATTGAGCACACATGCAAGGTGAATGTTGATACAGAAGAGGTAGTAGTAACAAGGTGGTACTCGGCATGTGTCAAACTCATTTTGTGGTCGACAAGCTGCATGAATACAGCTGAGACAGAGCGAAATGCATAAAATGAAGTATACCCAGCTTTTTAGGCTCCCAAAAAAGGATACAATTTAAAAGGAGTGTTATATATGTATTCTATACTAATGTTGCTTGCTTATTCATAACAATGCTCATTTACATATTTCTTGCACTTAAATGAAGGGACCACGACTTTCGCCGAAGTTTCAAGTAAAGTCATTTTTGGCTTCTGGACAGTCTTTGGAGACTCCGGTGGAACCTCATTTCTATAATGCTGTGAAGTCTGCCCTAGTGGATCTGCTGGGAGCTAAATCTTACTTTGCTTCCAGAGTACTTACACCATGTTGTTATACGCTAGGTACATATGCATCCACTTTGGTCCTAAAATTGTATAGCTGTCAATTGTTTACACCAACACATGTAAACCTTCTGATTGGTATATCTCTGTGGCTGTATATGCCACTATTTTCTCGTTTATATATATATGCAGACATTGAGATAAAACTAGATGAAGAAGGGTACGTCTTGCCTGCTTCGCATACAAATGAAGTCCATAAAAGGTAAGGCATTTCATGCTGTTTGCAAATAAAGCAGGAACTGATGGTTAGTTGTCTGAGAATGAATGCATATTGTGATATTGATATTCATTTTTATTATTATCAGAATTGCTCTCTGTATTGACGGGTCAAAGCGCTTTGCAGCAAATGCAGAGAAACTACTAGGCCAGGAAGCCATCAAGCAGCGTCACCTGAGGATTCTGGGATATGAAGTTGTTCAGGTAAAACAAACTTAATTTCTCTTGCCTTTTATTTACCGACTGCTTTACTAAAATGTTTTTTCTTCTATGCCTTTCTAAGTGTATGTGCATGTTTCATAGATCAAGCCGAAATGTTCATTTAAAGGAATAGTTCCCCAAAATAAAATGTGTAACTTACCCTAAAGTCGTTCAAAAACTTTATTCTTTTTTGTGTTCCAGGGTGGAATGAAAATTAGAGTTGTGGTCATAATTTTACATGCACCTTGCAGAATCAGTGAAACTATAATAACTAGTAAAATAGGAGAGGGTTCATAAAAATGCATCAAGAGCTGGGGAGTGTAAATTTTTTCTTCAGAAACTACGTATGTTGTTTACGGTTCCCAGAAGACAAAATGAGGACAATTTACCCCAATCATCACCCTCCTTGAACATCAGTTGTCCTCTGTGTAAAAATAGTCACTAGGCGCGTTTCCATTACCCTTCAAATTGTGCAAATTGAAATTGCGAATTGAAAATACGCATAAATAATGGAAACGCGTCAATTTCGCAAAAACTGCCATATATGGCAACAAAGTTTTTACACTCGCATGAGGTGGTTTTTCAGGCAATGCGAAAAACGAATCATTCGCAAAACAGCAATGGAAACGGCTTTTTCGCATTTACAGGTCACATGGCGTATGTAAAAAGTCATATGATCATTCTTCAATGTACTATAACCTCCAAGAAACACTTCATAAGTGGCCGCGCTCCAGTATAAGGGGCTTTCCCTACTATTAATGCTTAGACAATTTACACTGCACACGTCTGTGGTGCAGTGTGGCTCTGATACGATCACTGAAGCCGATTACGGCCACCTTGTTTGTTTTTATACAGTCTATGGTTTATTCCAGCAGCGCCACGCATGTTTCTGAAGCGGCTCTCTTTGCTGCTTCTGTGAAGATACACGCATAAGCCTCCTTTGAATAAATATAGCCAAAATCCATTGCCATGACTTATCGCGAGAGGCAAAAGGTTACGTTTAAGTCTCATAACATTGGTTAATGGAAACGTCATAATTTCGCAATACTTTATCGACATTTATAAAAAATCGCCAAATTTTTGCGCAAATCTGTAATGGAAATGCGCCTACTGTTTAATAGGGTTCAAATATGCAGAAGAAAGACCTGGAGCAAAATCTTTTTAGGATCCCTATCTTTTTTTTTTTTTTATTAACATTCTGCAGATTTTTCAAGGTGTAACGCAAGATGACAACTGTATTTAAAGTATTATTTCAATCCATTTAATCTACAAGTTACAAAACATTTCAAGCTCTGAAAAGGACACCGCTGTTGTGTAAAGTTATCCATGCAACTCCAGTGGTTTCAATTTAAGTCTTCTGAATTTTTATCAACATGAGGGTGAGCAAATAAGTAAAATTTATTTTGTTTTTTTTTTTTTTATTAACATTCTGCAGATTTTTCAAGGTGTAACACAAGATGACAACTGTATTTAAAGTATTATTTCAATCCATTTAATCTACAAGTTACAAAACATTTCAAGCTCTGAAAAGGACACCGCTGTTGTGTAAAGTTATCCATGCAACTCCAGATTCAGATTCAATTTAAGTCTTCTGAATTTTTATCAACATGAGGGTGAGCAAATAAGTAAAATTAATTTTTGTTTTTTGGTTAACTATTCCTTTAAACACCAGTCTTGTATGCATGCCAATGTTTAAAACTTACAATTCAAACTAGTGTATGCTCCATAATGGCCTTAGTTTTACTCGGTCTCTAGATTTCATACTATGAATTTGAGAAACTCAAGGATAAAAAAGAGGTTGTGGAATATCTGCACAAGAAGATCTTTCCTCACAGCTACAGACTCGGCTGGTGATATCTGGATTACCAAATGGATATTGAACTACAATTCATTAGCTTTATTATGTATACAGAAGTTTGTCTTTTGCTTGTGTACAGAAATGTGATATTGTATGTAAATTATATTTATTTATGCTTTCAATAAAGTGTATTGCAGTACAAAGTAAACCACCTACTGCTGTATATCCTTCAGAAAATAAATCATATATATACACAGTCAAAAACAAGCCAACCAAGAAAAACTCTGAACCCAATGATTAATGTGAAAAGATATCATGGATAGATTTCTTATGAAGCAAAAGATTATAATCTGAAGTAGATCAAGACTAATTTAAAAAAAAAGATGAAATCTTGACATTGAAGGTCTGTCCCAGTGTTTATGTTTGTAGATATTTGTCCAAATCTTTTGAGGGTTTAGGATGTATTGTCATTTTGTTCCATTATGTAGCTGGAATCTGAGGAAGGCCAAACTCATCCACCAGTACTCCATCCTGTTTGCAAAAAGCAGAATTTTTACATCAGTTTGCAAAAATCATTTTCTGTAACAGTGGATGTTATTCACATGTCTCCACAAAGCAAAGAGCATGTAACTAAAAATGCAGTGCTCAGTATGAAATATTTACATGCGATTTTATAAAGACTGTATCTAACATGATACAGACATTTTTCAATAATCTGCTCTAAACTTAATCAGTATAGAGTATGCAGTCTCTTTTTATGCAATAGTGACACTTTTTTGGCATTCTAATTAAATTTTGATTCATGAAATTGACAAATGATCTCTTGAGTGCATTTGTCAACTGTATACAATTTATTACTGAAATGAAAAGTCCAGCACATAGTGTTGATGGATGCAGCTTCTTACACTCTGTGGCTTGTTTACTTTAAATTTACTAAGCATTCTATTAAAGGATCATGAAACCCCCAAATCTGAACCTCAGATTTGAAACTGGCAGAAAAAATTTGCATGTAATGTTATAGAAAGGTGGGAGGGCAGAACATGAGGAGGTCTTATTGTATGTTAATTAGAACACATGTTCTGTATTACCCCGAAAAAACGGGCATCACTAGTGGGGGGAAAGTGGGACTGACTATAGGGGAACCACAGCTATTGGGGGCCCATAACAATTGAAATTGCCTTCAGAGCACTTTGATAAATTTTTTATATTTTCATTTTTCACATGTATATTAGCAGGTTAAGCAATCCTAAATGGAGCCGCATTGTATAATAAAATAAATTATAGCAGCATTTATTATAACATCATAAATTCTAAATAGCCTAAACAAATTTAAAGAAAAATAGAATTTTCGGTGTGTAGGAAATGCGCCATGTAAAACTTGACAAGTCTTACCTTGCCTAACAAGCACAAACTGTGGCAAAGTTCAATGCGAGGAAAGGTAAAAACCACAAGATTAAATGTTCTTCTATGAACGCATAGACCAGCAATTTGTGAGCAGCTCACAAAAGAGAATACAAAGTCAACATATGGCTTAATGCTAATTTTTCGTTTCACAGTAATACCAAGAAGTATTTTATTATTTTTTAACTATTTAAAAAAATAAGTGAAATTAGTTTATTATTATTTGTATTAGTAGTTAAAAATAATACTTTAAAACATTAGCATGTAGCCTTCAGATATTATTCAGTTAAGTTACCATTGCATTAAAAAGATCAAATAAAAAGTTACAAAATGAAATAATGTAAATAATCAAATGGAGGAAAAAAAACCCTTTACAGGTGACAACAAGTGCAAGTCTACTGCACTTACACTGCTAGACTTAATGCTCAGACTTATTTTCACATATCAATGTGAAAATATCACATATAATTTCTTTGTCCCATCCATAGCTATTTACAGAGTGCTCACGCAAATACAAATGGGAGTGTTTGAAAGCATTTTTAAGATTTTTAAAATTTAAGTATTGACTTGATACTGAAACACTACTAGAACTGATATTATGTGAATGCATATTTTTTTGCTTTCCGTGCTTGCCGTTAACTGCATAATACAAGTTGCTTTGGAATATAAAAGTCACAGTACATTTTAGATTAGAAACGTGACATTTTCTAGAAAACACTCGATAAATAAAAATGTGTTTTATGTTGTTTTTTTAATTAATGGGTGTGTTTACCCGATTCGTGGTTCTGTCTCCTGGTACTCCTTCGGGTATAGCTGGAGCAGAAGAAGCCTCATCCAGATAGGAATTGTCATCGTCCAAAAGGAGTTCATCACCAAGTGCATCCAGTTCTTATGGTACAAACAAATGATCATGCAAAAACCAACATTCTTTTTTTTTATAGTGAACAAAGTAAATACACACATTTATTAGTAATAGATCACAACTAATTACTAATCAAAATAAAAATACTAAATGCACAAAATAAAACAAACTACCTTAACACCTGTTCTAACTAACCTGCCTCCAGATCATCTTCATCGATGTCTGGTGTCCCATAGCTGCGGCTAAGAGCTTCTTGCACTTCATTAGCATCTTCCATCATGTCCTCCAACTGGTCTTGTAGATCCTGCAGCATGAACAGCAAAACTTTTTCTAATACACGCATCATTTTTTAAAATCAGTTCAGACAATTTTGTATTTTACACTAAGTAAAGAAATGAAAGGAATCTTACCTCAATCTGATCAATTTTAACATTCTTGTACGCTTTTTTCATTTCTTTGGCACCAATTTTCATCGCATCCACCTATGTTAAAAACATTAACATGCACACACAGAAAACAAGTATGCTTGCTACATATCACTAATGTTGAAAAAACACATGACATTTCTTTTTTTCTTATGACTGCGTTCTTACAGTGGTCTTGGTGTCTTTTAGTGTCTGGATGGTGTAGTTTGCTTGCTCCATGTTAAATGACTGCTGCATCAACTGATCTCTCTGCCCTTCATACCTGGAGATATAACAATATCCTTCAATGTCTTGTATCGGTTTTTTGCATCAACAAAGTTTAGGAAACACCATTATGATATAGACCAATTCGTTTTTTGTGTGTGAAGCACTTAGTAAACCTGGGGTGTCCAAAATTGGTTCTGAAGGGCCACTGTCCTGCAGTTTAGCTCCAATCTGCCTCAACACCTGCCTGGAAGTTTAATTGGGGTTGGAGCTACACTCTGCAGGACAGTGGCCCTCCAGGACTAGGATTGGACACCCCTGTGGTAAACACATTTACACAGATTTTCATTTGTTCATTTGACTAACTGTTTTACCCAAAGTTACTTGCAAAATAAAAACAGCATACAAGAGCTTAACGTATTAGCAGTGCTACAAAACAAACTTATCACACAACATCCCTAGACACTCATGACAAAAGCTTAAAAACTTTTAAACTTAATTTGACTCAAAGTATTGTGGAGATGTAAGTTAGGATATAATTAAATGGCCACGCAATGCTAATTTTTTATATATATATATCTTACATATGCTGAAAACTGACCAAACTTAACTAAACTTGACAGATTGGACAACAGGACATTCTGACAACGCACACAAAGTTTTGTCAAATTCTAACAATAAGAGGTGCTAATTGAAAACCCACTATAACTTCACAACCATATGCTTCATCAAGTTAAAAACTAGTATGTATCATCAGGAGCACAAGCGTGAATAAATTCAGTCCCTAGCTTTTGTTTGCAAAATTTTATGAAGATTGAACTAACCTAGGAGGAGTTAGTAAAGGTAGATCAAGAAAATTTTAAATGGCAGAAGAATTTTATCATTTGAAGGGCCTAACTCAAGGATTCAGAAGTACAAACAAATTTTACAATTTTACTCTGTGTGCCAAGTTTGGGGTCTCTATGATTTACTCTGTTGCCCATACACTTTTAGGACAAAAAGTTGGTGCAAACACAATAGGGTTTCAGAACTTTAAGTCTTTGGACCCTTTAATAATTTTCAGGAAATCAAGAAAATAATCCTTAAGAGAACAACAGGGCCCTTTCAGTGCTTGGGCCCTAAATATGCCAGAAAGTGCTAAACATGCTAGTAACATGCCATATTCATGCACAATCATGCTATCCACCTATGTTAAAAACATTAACATGCACACACAGAAAACAAGTATGCTTGCTACATATCACTAATGTTGAAAAAACACATGACATTTCTTTTTTTCTTATGACTGCGTTCTTACAGTGGTCTTGGTGTCTTTTAGTGTCTGGATGGTGTAGTTTGCTTGCTCCATGTTAAATGACTGCTGCATCAACTGATCTCTCTGCCCTTCATACCTGGAGATATAACAATATCCTTCAATGTCTTGTATCGGTTTTTTGCATCAACAAAGTTTAGGAAACACCATGATGATATAGACCAATTCGTTTTTTGTGTGTGAAGCACTTGGTAAACCTGGGGTGTCCAAAATTGGTTCTGAAGGGCCACTGTCTTGCAGTTTAGCTCCAATCTGCCTCAACACCTGCCTGGAAGTTTAATTGGGGTTGGAGCTACACTCTGCAGGACAGTGGCCCTCCAGGACTAGGATTGGACACCCCTGTGGTAAACACATTTACACAGATTTTCATTTGTTCATTTGACTAACTGTTTTACCCAAAGTTACTTGCAAAATAAAAACACAGCATACAAGAGCTTAACGTATTAGCAGTGCTACAAAACAAACTTATCACACAACATCCCTAGACACTCATGACAAAAGCTTAAAAACTTTTCAACTTAATTTGACTCAAAGTATTGTGGAGATGTAAGTTAGGATATAATTAAATGGCCACGCAATGCTAATTTTTTATATATATCTTACATATGCTGAAAACTGACCAAACTTAACTAAACTTGACAGATTGGACATTCTGACAACGCACACAAAGTTTTGTCAAATTCTAACAATAAGAGGTGCTAATTGAAAACCCACTATAACTTCACAACCATATGCTTCATCAAGTTAAAAACTAGTATGTATCATCAGGAGCACAAGCGTGAATAAATGCAGTCCCTAGCTTTTGTTTGCAAAATTTTATGAAGATTGAACTAA
>NW_015505847.1:49632-54001 GCF_001515645.1 Sinocyclocheilus grahami
ATCTAATCACTAGCACACCCTGAGCACATGCGAGTTAACGTATTCATCTTATTGGCATAATTTTTCATATCCATGCCAATATTTACATTTAAAGCCATTATCAGCAGATTTCGATACCAGTACAACAATATCCCTAAATCCCTAAAATCTTTTCATTTTTTCAGTAAGTGTTATGATTAATTTTTAAATTATTTGTTTTAATTCAAAATTTTATGATTTAATTAATTATTAGCTTTTCATTAACCTCATAAACCCCCTGCAGTTCCTTCACAAACTCAGTTTAGGAAACCTTGACATAATAAAATATTTAATGCACTTCATGTTGTTAGTAACAACAAACTAAATATATTTTCTTACTCTTTGTATTTTTATATCAATATGGTACACGATTAACCTATTTAAATCAATGTGAAAAACGAGATAGCTCAAAAGTAATCTAAAAGTAATCTGATTATAGCAATAATTTATTCATAATTAATTGATTCTTCCTAATTCCTCTTTTAAATTGTCCTTTCTAAATTGGCCTACTGTTTATATGCACTCAGAAAGTCTTACAGTTTTGTGGACATTCACACATAGATCAGTAAAGTGGCTACTCAGCATTTGACCACTGGATTTACAACAATCATTTCAGATTTAAGTAGCGTTTCAATATTGCATCAACTACTGATGAAAACATTAATTTTTATTTCAATTATCACTCATGTATCAAATCGTGTATTACTTTGGAAGATGTTTGTCTTTCAAACACATACAAAATGCACAAATTCACCAAATTTTTTGCCATCTGATCCTCTTTAACATAATATATTTTTATTTGAAGTACTCTTGAGATTTTAAAATAAAGATTTTAATGATGAAGTATTACATTTGCATGTTCACAAATAAAATTTTAAACAAATAAAATATTTAGGGACGCACGATATAGAATTTTTGCCGATATCCGATAGGCCGATATTTTTCCAAGTCATTTTGGCCGATACCGAAATATTTCCTTTTGTTTGGAAACAACACCAAGTCTCGAAGCTTTGAAAATAACTATAAATAAACTATATATCAATCGCTGCATTTTTCCCCCAGAAAGATGCAGTGTTAACCCTAAAATTGTATTTTAAGATTTAACATTTGTAGATGGTCTAAAGCAAGAGAGTTGTAAAAATTCTGAAAATCTTTTAGAGCTTATGATTTGTTTAAAAAATAAAACATATTACACATTAATGAATAAATCAGTATATATAAAATTATTTAATTTACAAGTCTCATGTTTGTGATTTTTTTTTCATGTAAGCTATAGCTTCTGACCATATTCATTATTTTATGACATCAATTACTGCTTTATTTAATCAGAAACACAGTCTAAATGTTATTTGTGTAGGCTATTTTACTTTTAATTTAATTAGAAGTAGGCCAACAGGGCCCCCTACAAATTAAAACTCCTTACGGGCATTAGGACCTGGGGGAGGCGGTCACTGTTGCCACTGCACCTGCTATTACGGTTTACGCTATCACACACTGAACACACTGAACATGCCATTCTGTACGTGCTTTCACAGATTAAATGCCGGGATCCAAAAGAGTGAATCATTCAGACAAAACTTTGCTTCAAGAATGAGCCACACTGCTGATGTGATCTAATCACTAGCACACCCTGAGCACATGCGAGTTAACGTATTCATCTTATTGGCATAATTTTTCATATCCATGCCAATATTTACATTTAAAGCCATTATCAGCAGATTTCGATACCAGTACGACAATATCCCTAAATCCCTCAAATCTTTTCATTTTTTCAGTAAGTGTTATGATTAACTTTTAAATTATTTGTTTTAATTCAAAATTTTATGATTTAATTAATTATTAGCTTTTCATTAACCTCATAAACCCCCTGCAGTTCCTTCACAAACTCAGTTTAGGAAACCTTGACATAATAAAATATTTAATGCACTTCATGTTGTTAGTAACAACAAACTAAATATATTTTCTTACTCTTTGTATTTTTATATCAATATGGTACACGATTAACCTATTTAAATCAACGTGAAAAACGAGATAGCTCAAAAGTAATCTAAAAGTAATCTGATTATATTACCTAAATTGTGTAATGTAATGGATTAAGTTACTAATTAAATTTTTTGCCATGTAATTTGGAATCAGTAACGGATTACAATTTGTAAGTAATCTACCCAGCGCTGCACATAGCTCATAGTTACGAAATCATATGGATTCGAAAGACGTCATCTATAGCGCACAAGTTTTATGGACTACTAACATAGTTTTTAATTTCTTTTCATTTATTTCTTTTCTTTTCTTTTTGCAGCTTTGCAGTATAAATCACAATCAAATTACACTGTATGGTAAAAAGCAGTTCAGGCATTCTGCCTAACATCCCTTTTGTTTTTCATGGAATGATGAAAATGTTATGGATACAATTAAAAGAAACAGAAACGCAAGTGTAGTAGAATTAAAATTTTGTGGTGAGCGATTCCTTTAAAGGGGTCATAAACCGCCGGCCGCCCCATCCTCAAGCCCCCCCACCTCTGCTCACTCTAACCCTCCGGCCGTTCCTCACGCTAGTCCCCGGCCTCTGCTCACTGTAGGCCGGCGTGAACCCTCCGGCCGTTCCTTACGCTAGCCCCCGGCCTCTGCTCACAGTAGGCCGGTGTGTGTGACACTGTGTTTCGTTGTGAAAGCCAAAAAAATAATAATGCGTACAATATGCATTGAATTGGACGAATATGCATTGAATTTGTTAGTGAGTAATTGTGTAGGATAGAACTATTTTCATGCTAATCTGAACACGCAAATGTTGCAAGACAGAACTAATCAATCACAGAGAGCATTCATTCACTTCTGATAGTACATTCAAACAGGACTGCTTTTCCCAAAAGTATCATAAGAAAGCATTAAAGCTTTTGGGAACGGCAGCCCTGAACAATGCTTATCAGAGGACAGAAGGACAGAGTTATTTCACAATAAACAAACTGAAATTGTAGCCTACATAGTTTGTGCAATAACAGTTATTTAAATTGAACGTTGAAAGATAATTTTGATCATGTTCTATTCTGTAATGTTAATAGAAATCATACACTGTCAGAATAAAAAGGTTGTATTTTATGCATGCAGCAGCCGGTCACTGGCAGTCCCTTATGAAAATGAACCATGGTTTTACTAAAGTGAACATAGTTCAACTGTAGTATTTATAGATTTGAATCATGTGTAAACAAAAAAAACATATTTGAACCGTGTAAACAAAAATATAAACTAATAAATTACAATTAAGGCATATTGAATGTTAAAATGTGTTTTAAACAAAGTTAAGTGCTTATTACCCATTTTACTCTTAGTAATTTAATAATTTAATACATTTCATAATTTAAAAGTTTAGTTCAGAAGTATCGAATCGGTATCGACGATACTGCCTTGAAAAATATCGGTATCGTATCGAAAACAAAATAAGTGGTATCGCCCATCCCTAAGTGAGGGGCGTAACATTTACATTGCGTAACCTAATAAATTACAATTAAGGCGTATTGAATGTTAAAATGTGTTTTAAACAAAGTTAAGTGGTTATCATTACCCATTTTACTCTTAGTAATTTAATAATTTAATACATTTAATCATTTAAAAGTTTAGTTCAGAAGTATCGTATCGGTATCGATATCGACGATACTGCCTTGAAAAATATCGGTATCGTATCGAAAACAAAATAAGTGGTATTGCCCATCCCTAAGAGAGAGTTGCGTCAACGGAAGCCCAAAACGCTTGATCGTCACGTGATTCATGTAGACTTCAAATAGTTCCAGGAAGTTCTTTGGCGGGCAATTCAAATTGATAGAGTAGCGAGACATAACTGCGATTTTTGACTTTCAGATAGGACAGGAGACCATCACTTCAGAGGTGATTGTCAGCTCACACCACAGTGGGTCAGTCGACAGCATGATTGTATGTGGACAGCATTAGAAAATCTTAGAAAATTCATTGGAAGAAAATAATAAGAAAAATTTACATTTTATAAAGTGAAATTCCCCTTAATGTTTACAATTCTAATGCCACCACGAATTTATTAGTATAAACATATACATAATATATTCATTAAAAAAATTAATATGTTCAATTAAAAAAAACATCTGATTATTTATATATATATATATATATATAATGTATGTGTATGTATGTATATGTGTGTGTGTGTGTATATATATATATATGTGTGTGTGTTTAATTGAATATATAATTTTTTTTAATGGAATATATATATACATACATACATACATACACATACACACACTGAGACACAAATACATATGTTCATGTAAAAATTAATATTCAATTTAAAAACATTATACACACACAAATACATAATTTAAAA
>NW_015505847.1:54291-57835 GCF_001515645.1 Sinocyclocheilus grahami
TATATATATATATATATATATATATATATATATATATATATATATATATATACACACACAAATAAATAATTAGAGATTCAAAAGATGAATATATTCAATTAAAAAATCTGATTGTGTGTTTTTTGACTTTTGCTATGCACATACTTATAGCAATGCATTTATAAATAAATTTATAATAAAATGAATTGTTGTCTGTGTCCTTTTCTCCACGATGTCCTTGTATAGTCTCCACCATGGTTTGCTGTGCTGCATGGGGATGCTCCAATCGTTCTGAGAAAGGAGTGCGAATGTATGGCTTCCCTGCTGACACAGAGAGGAGGAAAAAATGGTTGGCTCAAGTCAGCAGGAGCAATATAAAAATAAAACAAAGTTACAACAACAACAAAATTTGTGAGGTAAACTTAAGAGTATTTGCACTTTTCCACAAAGACCACATACCTTTTTAAACAATGTTTTTCATGCTTGTTTAATGAACATCACTGCTGCTCCACCTACCAGCACCCAACCAACACTAACCCTCTATCTACAAGCACCCAACATCAACATCACTGCTGCTCCACCTACCAGCACCCAGCCAACATATCTGACCCTCCACCTGTAACATCATTGGTCATCACCACTCCTGACCTGTACCATCATTGATCCTCTTCCTGCAGCACTCTTGACATGTAACATCAGTAATATAATTCATTACAATTATTATTTTTCTAATATACATTGCATATTCTGTTTAGTATGGCTTCTTATATAACATGGCAGTAGAATACACATTTAGCATGGTACATTATTGCTAGCTTGATAGAAACATACCTTGTTATGTTTTCAATTTCACCATGGTCCCTTCAGCACTGCTGACCGGCTTCAACCCTTATGCTCCATCACATATCAGTCCTGTGACATCACTGAGCTTCTACAGTAGATTACTAATATACAATAAAACAGATGTAAGTATACAATACAGTGACAAAATATTTAGTATGATTACTTCTATTATAGAGCAGTCATATATTAGTTTTGATATTTAGCATGCTTCTCTATTTAGTCTAGTACACTTCCTTTTTCAAAACTGCTTGCCTGCCTATTTATTATTTATTTTACTTGTCTTTCAATCCCACTTAGGTCTATGAATTTTTCTCTGCCGTTGTCATCAATCCAAAATTCAGCTGAGTTAAAACATAACAGGTAATAGTCACCAAAATCACAATGCCTAAAACACTCTACATATTTCTGCATACTCAAATCTACACTCTAAAACTTTTAAAGGGGTCATATGATGCGATTTCAGTTTTTCCTTTCTCTTTGGAGTGTTACAAGCTCTTGGTGCTTAAAGAAGATCTGTAAAGTTGCAAACACTAAAGTCTCAAAACCAAAGAGATATTCTTTATAAAAGTTAAGAGTTAACCACGCCTACCTAAAACGGCTCGTTCTAACACGCCCCCACACATCTACGTCACGATGTGGGAAGATTTGCATAACGCCTCCCAAATGTTCACGCAAAGAAAGAAGGCGCAACTCGCTGTAGTATTGTTGACGCTGCAGCCATGTCCTGAAGACGCTGTATGCTTCGTTGTGAAAGCAAAACTACTTTGTTGGTCCAAAAGAGGACGATATCCGCTTCGTCATGCCTTGAGCTGATCTGTGCTGGTCGCTGAGGAAATACTACAACTTTCACTGTGGACGAAGCGGAGTCCAGCCCGCCTCAGCTCACTCTATCCCGGCCTCAGCACCTAAGCCGGGGCTTCCCCTCACGCTAGGCCGCTGTGTTTTTCATTGCCACTGATTATTCTAACGCGAGTTTTGGGCAGTAGAGTAGCACTTGTTATTTGTCATTTCTCCGATCACAAATGCAGACAGAGCTTTATGTCTACGCGGCGCGACGCAACGCAACGCGTAAAAAGACAGTATAGGTCATTATAATCAGTAATTATGTCCCCACTGGATGCAACAAATGCCTCGTTTGTAATGGGTTTTCATGTTTATGTCTTGTCGCTCCGGCCGGACACGGCATCACAGTATGTGAGGGGCGTAACATTTCCGTCTCACGCTTGAGGTATTCGGCCAATCACAACGCACTGGATAGCTGGCCAATCACAGCACACCTCGCTTTTTCAGACCGATGAGCTTTGTAAAAGCTCAAAGGTTACGGGTTCGAGTCTCGTACCGGCAGGGATTGTAGGTGTGTGGAGTGAATATATAGCGCTCTCTCCCACCTTCAATACCACGACTGAGGTGCCCTTGAGCAAGACACCGAACCCCCAACTGCTCCCCGGGCGCCACAGCATACATGGCTGCCCACTGCTCCGGGTGTGTGTTCACGGTGTGTGTGTGCACTTAGGATGGGTTAAATGCAGAGCACTAATTCCGAGTATGGGTAACCAAATGTCACGTCACTTGAGTGGCAGGTGGATTGCCGTTGCTGTCACCACCGTCGAGCTAGGTGGGCGTGGTTTCAGCAACCACCTCTTTGCCCATTTTCGATTATCCGGGAGTTTCGCGTGGTGACGGCTGGCTCCGCCCACTTTGAGCTTCAAAAACATTCTTTCAGTCTGTTTGGACAATAAAAGAAGTTGAGAACAATTATTGTCTGTTCAATGGTTTTTATTTATAAAAAAAGAGAGGCGCGTTGTCCAGGCACTTGTGCAGTGCCATTTTTATGGCATCCCACTTGTGTTGGGGCACATGACTTTCCCATGGGCCACCCCGTGCCACCCCATTAAAAAAATCCTAGCCTTACTCCGGTTATCCTCACTGTATGTATTTACAATACGACGAAATTAGATATCAAACACCACTGCCTCTTTTCGTTTTCTTTTAAACATATTAATAGCCGCAAAAATGTAGTTCAGGGAACGTACATACATTACAGTGAAACGAAATATTAAATCAAACAGCATTGTGTGGTTCATGCAAGGCGTACACGCATTACAATAAAACGAAATATCAACACCACTGCCTTTTCGTTTTCTTTAAAATATAAAACACAACCCTTTTCGTTTTCATTTTAAAAATATAAAACATGTTAATATGTGGTTTAGGTAATATGTGCACATATACTCTGATTATCTTCACTGAATGTATAATAAAATGAAATATGACAAGCTGCACAGTGTTGCCAACTTAGCAACTTTGTCGTTAGATTTAGTGACTTTTCAGACCCCTTTAGCAACTTTTTGTTTTCTCAGAAAATCGCCTATAGCGACACATCTTTAGGGTTTGCCCAAACCTTATTTACTGCCGCACGAGCGCGAGGTCTCTCTTTCCCAGCGCACACACCGCTCTGCGTCTGCTCTGTTCAGTGAGCGACGGCGGAGAGAAGCAGCGCTTTCAGTGAAAACAGATAGCCTATTATGTTGCTTCTATAATTTTACATGCAAGTATAGCCGAAATCACAGCACAGCTATACACCCGGCGCATTGCGACGCCAGGCGCGTTAAATAGCAAATGCATTTGCGCCTATTTTTGCGCGCATGGGCGTGCTGGCTTGAAAACGAGGTGTGTTCAGGTATGGCAAGCCAAAAGGGTCAGAATTACGCTATAGATTAAT
>NW_015505847.1:65285-65505 GCF_001515645.1 Sinocyclocheilus grahami
GTCTTCACATTTTGGCTCTGATTTTACCTCTGTAAAACATACACAATTTTACATAGTTCTTCATTCATATTCTCTGGCTGAGATGCCACTCCACATATTTCCACTATAGGTTGAAAGGGAGAATGAAATTGAGCTGTATGTTTATTTATCTGTCAAACCATACAAATTTCAAGGTTTTTCATCTTTTTTTAATGCCAGGCTTTGTCAAGCCAAGATAAAG
>NW_015505847.1:67334-67617 GCF_001515645.1 Sinocyclocheilus grahami
TGCATCACTCAAATGAACAATTATTTTAATGCATTTCATATGTTGGTGATAATTTGTTTATTTTGTATTTTCAGCTTGACAGAGAGCTACCAGCAATTCTGAAGGAGTTTCGTGAGGACAACCTGGACTTCTATTCCAACATAACTGTCATAGCAAGACGTAAAAACATTTTAAAGAGTGCATGTGTGGCCCTGTCAAGAGGGTACTTTGAGTGGCACAAAACTCCCAATATTGAGTTTGTGGGAGAAATGGGAGAGGACTATGGAGGTCCAAGGAGAGAATT
>NW_015505847.1:68046-68340 GCF_001515645.1 Sinocyclocheilus grahami
TTTTTCTATGATTTTAGGTTGTCAGATGCAGCACTGCAGAGGAGCTGACAGAGCTTAAAAACTCCCTGGGGGACTGGATTTGTGACTGTGGTGTACCCAACATTTTCACAGCCTCAGTGAGTGATCTGCCCACAATTTATGGGCAGTTAGTAACCCACTACGTCTACCACAGGTAAAGAAATAAATATAATTTACTGTAACTTCCAGCTGTCAAATTTATCCTAAACAAATCTCCTAATAAGGTGTACTATGTTGGGTCTTCTTCATTTTAAAGTAATGTCCATAGTCAGAGTG
>NW_015505847.1:69984-70848 GCF_001515645.1 Sinocyclocheilus grahami
CAAAGACATGGTAGTAAGGACTCAATTTGTGAGTGAGGCAGGACAAGTGTCAAGTGTGGAAACTTAGGCGCACCTCATTTCAACCTAAAAACATTTGGAAAAATGACTTACCACCATGTCTTTGTTTTGCTTATTGCTGCAAATATTTCATGCAAGAAACAAGTGGATGGGAGGTGTTGAAACCTTCTTCTCCCTCACACAAAGACATAGGCGGTCACTAGAGAAAATAATTGTTGAGAGGGGTTCGTAGAAGTTATTGTTGATTGAAAATGAAGAGCAAACAGTGATAAAATAACATGCAGATAAACATTTAGAACTTTAAATCTATAAGAATTGTAAACTTTCATTTTCACATCAAGTTTAAATGGCTTTACCTTGCCAAGTTTCAATTTATTTCCTTAGTGTTTTAAATAAAACATTATATTCTGGCGTTATTGTATTACAATACAAAACAAATCGATGCTTGTGTTCATTAAATAAAAACTTCACTAATGTTTTTGCGAACATCTGAATCTTTTGAATTTTTTATAACAGCTCTGGTAAAAAATTTGGGGCAAGATCTAAAATTTTTAAATATTTGATTGTCAAAGAATAAATCAGAAAACAATTTTGGTGTGGGAATTGGGCACTTTTATTTCACCAGCATTCCAGAAGACCTTAACATTGACATTGATGCACATGACCTTAAATTAAAATGACTACTACAACATCTTAACATATTAAAATAATGACTATTAAAGTTATAGCCGCAAGCAGCACTTATTTGGTCCATGCAAACATAAAAAGACCAAATTTCACAAAAAAATTTGTATGTTTTGGACAGTTCTTTGGAGTCAATAAATAAAAACATGAAAGTAATAATCT
>NW_015505847.1:74081-99145 GCF_001515645.1 Sinocyclocheilus grahami
AGGCGCATTGCTGGCGCGTTGCTATTTTGAGGCAACTGAAATAGAGTGCGCCATTGCGCAAAACCTGGTCTAAAGTCTGGTGCAATATTTTTTCTTTGTTATTTAAAGAGCGCGTTAGTAATATGCGCCTATAGACGGGTGCACAACGCGCGTACACTTTGCTTATTACACAAAGGGACGCGCAGCAGCACACAAAACATTTTTAAAAATTAAATTCCGCCATGTAAATAGCGAACCCTCCATGGCGCGAGCGCAATTGGCTTTTAAAGGGGATGGGAGATTAATTAATGGGAGACCCATTACTCATTAAGAGAATAGGGACAACCCATTAAGACCTATTTTTCCCGTCCTTAAACTAGCAAAAGTGGATTTGGACACGCCCTAAGTGCACCTGCGCCGTGCGCTTTAGACCATGCACTTAGATCGTTAAAATAGGGTCCACTGTCTTTATCGTATGCGTAGCCTATTTGATTTTATATGGGATTTTTGTGCAGATTAACATCTTGGAAGGGAGAGCTGGTTATGTAGTCTTAATGGGTCACGTTTCAGTCACAATTTCATATTCATTCCGTTGTCTGACAACAGAAACAGTAAAATATATCAATGAAAACAGTTTAATTGAAAATTTAACTGCAACAAAATACAGTATGTGGGCACAGAGAGGCAATCAAATGTAATAATAAATAATAAATGTACATTTTGCATGCTCAGAAGAAGTGAGCTGCCCTGTCTGCGAATAGTGCAAACAGGCTTGTGTAAGTAAATTGCTCAGTGCAAAGAAAGAGAAGTAATGGGAAGCTGGTATTTGTATGTTCTTCTTTCATGTGTCTAATAGACAAGAACAAGTTCTATGACCTTTGAAACATGTCTAGTCTTCATGCTCTATGCTGACTATGGTTTCACTAATAATAAACATACATTTGCATAAAGCATCCATATTTGTCCATGCCCATGTTGATTAGATTATTAAAAACTTGAAAAGTATTAATTTAAGGTACATTTAGAACAGATAAAAATGTGCGATTAAGTTGCCATTAATCACAAGTTAACTCATGACAATCATGCGATTAAATATTTTCGATTGACACCCCTTATATATATATATATATATATACAGTATATATTATTTGTTCCTGTGATGCAAAGCATGAATTTGAATTTTCATCAGCCATTACTCCAGCCAATTCCCCAGTCTTCAGAGTCACATGATCCTTCAGAAATCTTTCTAATGTGCTGATTTTATTATTAATATTGGAACCAGTTGTGCTGCTTTTTTTCAGGATTCTTTGATGAATAAAAAGTTAATAAATGCATTACAAGAAAAAAATGCAGTGCTTCATTTTGCTGTAAAGTTGAACTGTTTGGTTAAGATAAGCATGTGGCTGTGTTAATTGTTTTGAGAGCAATTGCATTACTTTGGAGAAAAATGTCAAATGGACTGAGAACAACTGTAATAAACAATATTTCTTATATATCAAACAATATTTGCTGGATGCATAATAAGGTTCTTCACTGTAGGGGAATTATAGCTAAACCCCACAGAGAGACCAGTCTATAAAACTTTAAGCATATTCCATCCTGTGTACTTACAAAAGTTTTCAGATTTATAAAGCCATGCGTACGTGTAAAAAAGGCCACACACAGGTTATATTCATGTGTCTTAGTTTCCCTTGCAATACACTACAGTCGACTCAGACGCAGCATCCATCCCGCGAGCCAATCAGCGCTCCGGGCAGGATGCGCAGGTCAGCGGTCCCGCCCACTGAACTGAGTTAGAACGATCGGGAAAGCGGACGGATGCTAGCAGTACTGTAGCGATTTATCTTTGCTAAAGTTGTGTGCGTGTCTATAAAGTAAGTAACGGTTTGTTCATCCATTGCTTTCTGCATTGTTTGTGAACATTTAACTGCTCCGAGTGTTTATAAGGTAATGTATGCGAGTGACAAAGACGAACTAGCGTGGAAGATGTTCGTGTGTGTTTACATACTAGTTTCCTCACATATATTACCGTTATGTTTAGAAGACATAATCTATCTGCCATTGAATCATCATATGGTGTATTTAACATATATATATTTCATATGTATCGCTCATTTCTGAGAGTTAAAGCACTCTTTTGGCGCATGCGCAGTAATGTTCTAGACAGAGCGGCTCCATCTCTGTCCTCAGCACTTGAGAGGTGTCAGATTTCAACTGCTCATTATTAGTAATTTCTAGCAGCGCATCTTCCCTTATAATGGCACATTTGTTTTCTTATTTGAATGTTTAATCACTGTATTTAATATATTCTTTGTGCAAATATTGTGTTATTATATTTATTGTGACCACTGTTATTTGTACTTATATATTTTTCTTTTATCTTTAATTTGTAGAAAACCACACAAACATGAAAACCGAAATGTCTTCAGTGTACTGAGTTTGTGGTGACAATAAATGGGTTATTCCCTCATACCTGATCATCTGTGGTAAAGTCTCTAACCGGACGCTCCGTAGTGGGTTTGTTATCAACCGGCAAATTAACAACCAGGAAGAAGAGCTACCAGTAGCCAATCCTTTTTACAGTACGCCAGAACCTGCAAAAAATTCCCTTTGTAACACCCAGTCAGCAGAAGATTGTGTGTACATGAATCTCCACCCCGTCTCCTCCCCAAAATAGCCATATATGGAGCTTACAACGCCTTGTTTTAATATGCATAACGTAATCTGCATATCATTTCCATGCACATTCCATCCACGTGACACTATGTTTAACGCAGTTAAGGGTACAATACCTTAGGAAAATACGAGATACGTACTATAAACACATTGCTAATCAAATTTATGCAATTCTGCCTATAAAGTAAACATATATTTGAGAATGTATATTTGAATGGAGATAGCCCTTATTTTTTTGCAGTGTAAATAACTGCCTGACTCACCTTGTCAATAACAAAAACATTTTGAAAATAAAACGTGCATATCTTACAGTTTCCTTCAAATTCTATCTTTTAAATATGGTGTTTGTCACAATATTGGGAAGAGCACAAAAGGGGTTATCATTAGGCTACTGTCTGTGGACACCTTTGAACAGAGGTTCTAGAGTACTGTCATCAAACCTGTTCAAACCAGCCAATGGACTGTTTGATCAACAAGTGCATCCTTATGTCTGTCGTTACCGTATTTGTTCCAAAGCATCAGACGAATCAAGTTCACATCATTATTAGTGATCATTATTCATGCAAAAGTATTTTCTCAGAACATGAGTTTTGCTATTTAGAACACAATTTAAAGTGGAAAAGCAATCCTCGCTGTGATTAAAACATTAAATCGCATACCACATGAAAATTGTTCGAAAGCAGCACATCCACTGTAAATATTTCTGTTTAAATTCATATAAAAAAAATGTCATTTCTGGATAATAATTTCATGAAATTTCAGTGCTTAACCTTAATTATTGAGTGTCACATAATCTAAATGTGTCTGTCAAATGTAAAACAGACTTTAAAATCATCCTGTTTGCTTCAATATTTTGCTCACTGCAGTAAGAGTCTGAAGTTGAGGTCCTGCTGGAGGAGGTAGAGGTTCGTGCGGGGACACATTTTATGTAATAATGTGTAATTATTCTGTGGACAAACAATGTGTGTGGTTACTTTTCTATTGACTATCAAAATTACTACTTCTAGAAACAACAGAAATAATAATTATAATTATAAAACAATTAGGTTTCCAAAAGTAAGAATAAACTACGAATTCAAGTACATTTTCAGTCATCTTATAAAAAGTGAACCATCCTACTTTTAAAATCACTTGCTATGACAACTAATAAAAAGTTTAGTATCACGAAACTTTAAAAAACATTGAAAGAAAAATTTGACGTTTCATATCATAATAAAATAAATTACACTATTATGGTCTCCGGTCTGAAAAAACCTGCTTGTGATTTGGCATTTCTTTAGATTTACTCAGTTTACTAATGCTGCTCAAATATGCCATTAATCTACTGACACAAAAATATATATAGTGTATTTTATACAAATATAACTGATGTAAAACACAAAAAACAAAGTTTAAGGCTGATGTCTCCATTCATTTTCACAGAAGCAAAGCAGCAGATGTTATAAATAAAAACGGTTTAACAATGTTATTGAATAGAATATATTAAAACCGTTATTGCATGACATAGGCCTATTCTTATAGGCTACAGACAAAACAGTCGGAGATGCGTTTATGCATTTTATTTTCTATTTTATGCATTAGTAGTAAATTAAGACTTCACAAGTTCTCTTGTAATTAAAAAAAAAAAGAAAAAAAAAATCAACAACATGGAATAAACTGTGTACAGAAAGCGAGTAAAGAACTCTCAACATTAAGCTACTAAAAAGGTTAGTTTAATCTCGCAAAAACTCCCGTTAATAAAAAAAAAAATCTGACTACACTGCACAATTAACCTCTTACACTGCATCTTTGGTTGTTTATGATGAATTTGGTGCTTGCAGCTTAGATGTTCAAATAGCTGCAGTACTCCGACTTTGCCACAAGGAAAAGTGCATACGCCTGCTCAGACCCTGGTGTGGCAAACAGATCAATCTAGACATTTGTGACAGAAAAATGCATTAAATGGCACCCGGTGGCTGTTTGTGGTATAACACCCTAAATAAAATCTCACAGGAACCTCAATCTTTTTCATATCAACTTCAAATTTGGAACATAATTTTAGACATAAGGCTTTAATTTTAATACCATTTAGAGTGAAAACATATGTAAAATATTTATTATATATAAAATAAAATGAATATACAGGTGCATCTCCATAAATTAGAATGTTGTGGAAAAGTTCATTTATTTCAGTAATTCAACTCAAATTGTGAAACTCGTGTATTAAATAAATTCAATGCACACAGACTGAAGGAGTTTAAGTCTTTGGTTCTTTTAATTGTGATGATTTTGGCTCACATTTAACAAAAACCCACCAATTCACCATCTCAACAAATTAGAATATGGTGACATGCCAATCAGCTAATCAACTCCAAACACCTGCAAAGGTTTCCTGAGCCTTCAAAATGGTCTCTCAGTTTGGTTCACTAGGCTACACATCAGTAATTCTGGGGGGGGGTAAGGGGTTAAACTTTGTTTTTGTCATTTACATCAGTTTTATTTTTATAAAATACACTATATACTTTTGTGTTTTATCGGTGTAGATTAATGGCCCATTTGTGCAGCATTAGTAAACTGAGTAAATATAAAGAAATGCCAAATCACATGCAGATTTTTTCAGACCGGAGGCCATAATCTTGTAATAATTAATTTTTTTATGATATGAAACGTCCAATTTTTCTTTCAATAATGTTTTTTTAAAGTTTTGAAAGAATTTCATGATATTAAACTTTTTATTAGTTGTCATAGCAAGTGATTTTAAAAGTAGGATGGCTCACTTTTTATAAGATGACTGAAAATAGTAATTTATAATATAAATAAAATTAAAAATAAATTCGTAGTTTATTCTTACTTTTAGAAACCTAATTGTTTTAGAATTACTATTATTATTATTATTTCTGTTGTTTCTAGAAGTAGTAATTTTGATAATATTCAATTGAAAAAAAACAAAACAAAAAAAAAAACTGTTTGTCCACAGAATTACACATTAAACAAAAAGCGTTCCCGCACAAAACTCTACCTCCGGCAGCAGGACTTCAATTTCAGACTCAGTAAAGTTTTTTTTTTCCCTTTGTGCTCGTCATTCTCAAGCATAGAAATTTGGATATTGGCATCTGCTCTTTTATATGGTAGTGATATTAATTAGGGGGCGTTTACAAGGCGGAGATCTGACACAAGTTGATTTTTACATGTCTCATACAGTAATCATGAGAACCACAGAATAAAATAAATAAGAACTAATTCAAAGTAATAACACTATTACTATAAAATATAACGTCTCAGGTTACGCATGTAACCATGGTTCCCTGAGAATAGGGAACGAGATGCTGCGTCCTCTAGAGGGCGCTAGGGGAACGCCTCCAGCGTTACCGGTGTCTGAAGCATGAATGAAAAAACGACATTGAACTTGACATTGGCAGGCGGCAGCCTATGAAGTGAACAATAAAGCGACTGCGGGTATAAAAGAGCACCTGCGGAATACGTCATCCACTTCTTTGTCTGAAGGAGATGCAGGCAGTAATGCCTGAAGCATGGCAATGGGACCCAGCGTCTCGTTCCCTATTCTCAGGGAACCATGGTACACGCGTAACCTGAGATGTTCCCTTTTGAAAGGGAACTCCACGCTGCATCCTCTAGATGGCACCAGGGGAATGGTACACCAACACCGCCATGCTGAGGGATGAGTGCCCAAATAACTGGATTCCCCAAGTCAAAGACTCAAGGAACCTCATCCCTGCCCCAGCGAAATCGCCTTGGCCAGAACCTGAGCTACAAACCTCTACAGGCAGGCTCAAAGCTTGCCAACGACAGACTAGCTCACTCACCAAAGTATGGAACTCTAAGAGTGGAGGTCTCAGTATAACAACTCTCTAGAATGAGAGGAGACCTGGCTACACTCAACGCCAGAGGCAGTTAGCAAGGCTCACAATAGAGCCTACATACTAATAGCACTGCTTAAGCGGAGCTCTGAAGAGCGGAGGCTTCAGCAGAAGGACTCTCTTAAACGAGAGGAAGCCTGACAACACTCAATTCTAGTTTAGGAGCTCTTAAGAGTGGAGGTCTCAGCATAACGACTCTCAAAATGAGAGGAGACCTAACTACACTCAACGCTAGACACAGTGAGTGAAGCTCAAAGAAGGAGAGCCTGTGTAACATAAGTACTGCTTAAGCAGAGCTCTGGAGAGTGGAGGCTTCAGCAGGATGACTCTCTTAAACGAGAGGAAGCCTAACAACACTCAACCCTAGTTGAGGAGCTCTTAAGAGTGGAGGTCTCAGCATAACAACTCTCTAAAGCAGAGCTTTAGGGAGCCGAGTACACTGCATAACGACTCAAAGAGCTAGAGTACTGAGCTAGGAGTACTAACCATGCTCCTAAGTGCCGAACAGAGCTCTAGGGAGCAAGCACTCAGCATAACAACCCTCTAAAGTGAGGGGAGTGCAATCATCCACCCTTATGGATCAGCGTACTCCGTACAAAGACCCTCAAGTGAGAGGAGTACTCGAAAGCTCGACCTGAAGAAGAGCGACTTATCATCAAGGAGGCCCACAAGAGCCTAACAACCTAAAATAGCCACAGAGCTCTGTAGAGGGAACTGTGATCTCAGCATAGCGATCCTCAAAGGGAGGGGAGCTACCAGGCTCAGGAAGAGCTGATCAGGGAAGCTCACAGAGCCTCACAACCTGAAATAACTGCAAAACAAAAATACTAGGGAGCAGAGTGCTCAGCATAACTCTCTAGGCGAGAGGAGCAGAGACCATGCTCAACCTAAATACACGTACCTGGGCTGAGAGGATGAGGAGGCTCAGACAAGAGCCTAACAACTAAAAAAAAACTTGCTATTACACCAAGGCAGGAGCCTCCTTCACCAACAATGTAGATATCAGAGGTTTTCGGCATTAAACTACAATCGATATCTCACATTATACACAGTTCCTATTCTGTAAAATAAATAGAAACAAAAAGGAATTCTGAAAGAGAAAGCACCCCTCGTCAGATTCCTTCCATGCCCCGCCTACAATCCCCGTGATCGGTCTGACTAACCGTCTCGGCAGCCGCGAGACCCGAAACGCGGGTGAAAGGCGCTCAATTCTCAAAGAGAATCAAGCATACAAGGCATTCTCAACGCGATCACATCTCGCAGCGTGGCTATGGAGAGCCAAACACACTGTTCAAACACTAAGTTCCCTCAAGAATCAGGCAAGAACAGAAACTGCCGCGAATGCATTGCATTAAGCTTGTTCAACTCCCTCCAGAGGCGAACGCGCTCGTGCAAAAGCTGACAAAATCTCGAGTACAGACCTCTGCTCTAGTAGCTCCGCAAATGCAAACAGTGAGCGCATCCTCCTCTCTCGTGAGTCAAACGCATGTGCTTCCGTACACAAGTGGATGACGTATTGCGCAGGTGTTCTTTTATACCCGCAGTCGCTTTATTGTTCGCGTCATAGGCTGCCGCCTGCCAATGTCAAGTTCAATGTCGTTTTTCATTCATGCTTCAGACACCGGTCACGCTGGAGGCGTTCCCCAGCGCCCTCTAGAGGACGCAGCGTGGAGTTCCCTTTCGAAAGGGAACATTTGATTATATAAAGATTCAGATAAATTATTACAAAACAAATACATATTCTCTGGAAGCCAGGCTAAATGAGTAAACACTGTTACTGCATTCCTGACTTGGGTTAGACCCTCAGTCTAATCAGTGACCAGTGACCAATACACTGATATTAAGAAAATTATGATTTCATATTGATGATGATAGAAGAGGTGGGGATTGGAAATCCACCCTTTCATCCCTTTATTAGTCTCAGAGACAAAAAAGTGATTTTTCCATAAGTTAGCATAACTCTGCCATAGCAACACCCATTATAATACCTTGTAATTTATGCACCTTCATTAATGGTTCATCATTAATGTAGTAGTTGTGTTGATGATTCTTGGTTTTGTATCTTTTTGTAGCAGGTATTAAATAAGTACTTATAAAAGGAAGGAAAATGCTAGGTTCATCTCTAGGAGGATAAAAATGAAATGGGCTCATAGTCTGGAAAACTGTTAACAGCCAGCACATTTATTAACAATGCACGACAATGCATTTATTAACAAACTAGAAAGCAACCCCGGTTTTTTTTTAAATGTTTTTTTTCCACCCGAATTGTAATGTCCATTCATTTTAGGAGAAAAAAAGTTCCTAGTCTTTGTAAATGTCTAGCTGTGTAAATGTAATTGAGTAATGTAAAGGAAATGTGTGAAAAGGCCTTTTATATAATTTTTTAACCATATAGTGTGTGTTTGAGATCTCAGCTTAGCTGTAGGGTTCAGTTGATCCCTGTAGAATTACAATACATTTTAGACCATGAATTATGAATCACAGATCATTGGTTCTTGTTCACCATTAAAGTATGGATCACTCATGCAGAATCTGTATGCAATAAAAACCAATCTGCACAAAATTATCTTAAAGTTTCATTATCTATCTCTAATCTTTCCTTCATAAACAGTAGGTTATTTTTTCCAATAGAGGTGAAATACTGATTCAGCATTAACATTGCTTGTCAACTGCATGAAATATTCACAAGTGCACGTTAACATAAATGAACATGCTTATTATTCACATAAAAGCATCTGAATGTGTGACATTTCTTATCCTTATTATAAAATATCTAATTTCAACTCTTGCATTTGTAACCACATGCATGATGCCCAAAAAAAGCAGATTAATTAAACACTGCCAGTTCTGACCACCTTATCATACAAAATATTGCTTAAAAGCATACATTTTAACGCTGACTGGATTTATGAATAATAGTTCATTTAAATCAGTACAAAACAAGCAAAACTCACCAGTGCTTGCGTATAACAATCAGTAATCATACACATTGATGACTGTTATATCATCAGTGAGGTGGGCTCAGAACCTGAATGATTAAGAACACTCATAGTAAGTGAATACTGTATATGCATTTAAATTTAGAAACCTTAGTGAAAATCTATGTTTTGTGGGACCGTACTCTGTCCTCATGTGTGTAGTTTCAATTTGCTTATCCTTCTTGGAACTAAACTCTGCAGGGCAGTGGCCTTCCAGGAACTGAGGTTGAGACCACTGACTTAAAGTCTGGGGGCAGTTGAGGAACAGAAAATCTGTTTATTATTATTACTACTACGAGTAAGACAAATGAAGTGTGCTTCTAAAAAATTGTGCCTATGTGCTGTGTGTCTTTATATTTATGCAAATACAATGTAGGGCTGGGCAATATGACCACATCTCGCAAATACTCTGATTAATAGATAATCTAATAAACCGGAACCAAGAACACTTCCTATAACACCTGATGAACATGTTACATCATTTCTGCCACCTAATGGAGTTTGGATTCTTTGCTGCGGTCACCTTAGATCAAGTTTAAAAGACACTTAATATTAATATTATCAATTTGACTGTACTGATATTATCGGATGAGGAAAAATCTTGAGCTGAACTGAGCTAGATAATGAACATTTTGTGGAGCTAGCTGAATGAATCGGCTGAATAGCTGAATCAACTTTTTTTTTCTGTAGTGTTGAGAATTACAACCAATCACACATTTCTGTTGAGCATATGAATGCAGTCACCAATTAGAAGCATTTAGATTAGTAATGAAGAAATACACTGAAAACACCTATAAATCACACCTATATATCACGGCATGTTGCATTCTGTGTAATGGTCACCATATTTTAGGATGCGCTCAGGAGCACACTGTGTAAACAAACACAAATCACCAGACTAACTGCTTGATACGAATATTTGGAAAACAGCTTACATGCACTTTAGAATAAAACAGACTAATATGTAATTTTTACATATTACTAATATTTTTACTAATAAGTTTTGTTTTTTTCACGTCCGAGACACTGCAAATATTCATTACATAAAATTCAGTCCGGTTCACTAAAAGTGGTACAGATATATCTGCTAAAAAATAAACACAATATAGCTAGATCTCAAACTGTGGTCATATCACCCAGCCCTAAAACTGCTCAATGTTAAAGCATTAAGCCATTATATAGATGTAACAGAATAACTTACTATAAAGCTGCTTTGAAACAATGTGTATTGTGGATGCTATATAGATAAACAACCTGACTTGAATGAACCAAGTTGAATATTCTTTACTATTAGAGATGCAGATGAGGGTGATCTAATAAAGAAAATTAATGGTCTAAATCCATACAAACACAAGTGGCTGGCTATCAAATAACATTTCCAGATGTGATTTTCTTCCTTGCTTGTGATGTGAGCTCTTGCAGTTTAATGCACATCAGTAAGTTAGCTGCGTTTACATGGACCCTACTAATCCGATCGTAATAGGGCTAGAAGCACAATCAGAATAAAAAAGTCACGTTAACACGTCAATCGGATTGAATTGGCCAGATCCGACTAGAATTTCGATCGGATTGTAAGGGGTGGTTTATTCCTTTTGTAATCCGAGCGAGAGGACATGTAAACACTTGATCGGATTGAAAACCGAAACTGGAAAGTACTGTACAGTGATGTAGAACTAGCGTAATGACGTATGACGCGTGGAACGAACTGTTCTTCCTGGCGAATCAGTGTTGTGCAGAAAACACGGATGGAATTGCGGAATCCAGTCAACGGAATTTACTGTATAATGCAGAATGTCACAGAATTTGTCAAAGTTTGGATGAATTAATCAAAGAAAGGTCATTACACTTAAATCGTGATATGGACTAGTATCTGTAAATATTAAGCCGCAAAAAAAGGCTATTTAAATATAAATCCTGCATGTTCTGTGTCTGTCTGAATCATAATCTATGGTCTGAAGGAATGTCACGCAGTTTTGTTTACTACACACATACGCTCGTGGTGATTTCAGCATCTGCCTTCACACTAAATAGGACATAAATACATGAGCAACATCCCCAGAACAGAACTGCTCTGAGACTCAAAAATATATAGTTTCTGCCAGAAATGTATTACTATTGTTCAGTAGAATGTACGTACAACAACTACTACTAAAATTATTAAGGAATAATCACAATATTTCTTCCATGTTTTAATTTTAATAGTAAATTAATTTTCATTAATTAAAAGATAAATTAAATTAATGTGTTATGCCTTCATTTTATAACCAGAAAAATTAAAATACACAACGCAGAATTTCTAAAGAAAAAAAAAAAAATAAGGCTATAAATACAAGTAGTCTTTATGCATTCAAATAATTAGACATATTAAAACACAGAATTTGGTAACAATAAACAAGGTGAAAAAAATAGAACATTTCATAAGACCCTAAACATGTCATTTTTGTTAAACTCTTTAATAGATTTGATGTTGAATTGTATACATTTCATTATTTAATTAGACGTGCTTTTGAATAATAAAATTCAATTTAACCATTTAAAAAGGTGTCCAGAAAAATTTAAATGGAAAAAAAACAGAATCCAAATTTTTTAAAATTTGGAATAAAAAAAGCTTCTGGTACGATACTTGGAAATGTCCAATCTGGCAACACTGTGGTGAATAAAGTGTCATAAATGAGTGTCCCATCATTATAAAACTCCCCTTTCACTCAGCGTCTGTGAAGTGGAGCAGGACAACGTCCCACCAGTCCTTGTTTAAGATTCTCATCAACAGACAACTGGTTTTGGGCACTTTTACTACTTTTTAAGTAAGCAGCACTGCACAACAGTTTATGTGCTGGTTGTTGCCTAATTAGGACCTGAAGTAGATAAATATCACGTGTGCTTTTTAAAAAAGTATGCGACAACAGCGGGAAACTCTGTATATTCATGCAGTGTGCGCATGTCAAAAGATTAAATCCGATCAGAAGCTTGTGACATATAAACGCGCATATCAACCCAATCACTATATTAAGCGTTCATGTAAACACTACGTTCGGATTCGTCAATCAGAATGAATTCATTCCGATGGAAGCAAAAATGTGTCCATGTAAACGTACCTAGTGTCTCTAAAATATATAATAAATCTATAAAGGTAAATTCTAAAGCCACATTTTTAGGATAACAATTTATTTACCTTACAGAGTTTCAGTTTTCACATTGTTCACTTATCTTTAGATTTTCAGAGAAACTCATGCTGCAGAACCAGCTTATAGCAAACACTGAATCTGGATTTTTTGGTTAGGAAAGCAAGCAAGCTCATTGGCTGCAGAAGCAACAGAGGCAAATTAGCTTGTGCCATATAGTAAACAATGCGATTGCTTTAAGATTGCATGTAAATGATCTATAAGCATGTGGAATCTAGAGCTTCATGCCTAAACTAGTCACATATACAAGCTGCTGCATGCATGTCCAACCTCTGGCGTTTAACTTCTGGGCGTTTCTTGATCTCCCTGAGGAGCATGTTGATGGGGCCGTAAACATCGTTCGTCTGAATGCTGCGTACAATGCTGTTCAGCAGAGTCCGAGTCTCCTGGTGGTCAGTGGGGGCTAGAGTGCCCTTTTTTTGCACTGCACGACAATGACACTCACATTCAGTGACATGAAGTAGTCTACTGGCAATCCATTCATGAGGTTTCTCTACACTATTTATTAAGTTTATAAAGATATAAAGTGCACATTCTCATTGGTTGTTTCTAAAAACGTGACAATACTGAAAAAAAATAAAAATGATAATTTCAAAGTGCTCCTGCTGTACTCACAGAAGGTCCTCCAAAGCTGATAGAGGGGCTCTGTGGGCTCCTGGTGTAAGTTGACATTGTCCCACAGCAGCTGCACATACACCTGCTTACTGTCCTGAGCATGTCAAAAGATTAAATCCGATCAGAAGCTTGTGACATATAAACGCGCATATCAACCCAATCACTATATTAAGCGTTCATGTAAACACTACGTTCGGATTCGTCAATCAGAATGAATTCATTCCGATGGAAGCAAAAATGTGTCCATGTAAACGTACCTAGTGTCTCTAAAATATATAATAAATCTATAAAGGTAAATTCTAAAGCCACATTTTTAGGATAACAATTTATTTACCTTACAGAGTTTCAGTTTTCACATTGTTCACTTATCTTTAGATTTTCAGAGAAACTCATGCTGCAGAACCAGCTTATAGCAAACACTGAATCTGGATTTTTTGGTTAGGAAAGCAAGCAAGCTCATTGGCTGCAGAAGCAACAGAGGCAAATTAGCTTGTGCCATATAGTAAACAATGCGATTGCTTTAAGATTGCATGTAAATGATCTATAAGCATGTGGAATCTAGAGCTTCATGCCTAAACTAGTCACATATACAAGCTGCTGCATGCATGTCCAACCTCTGGCGTTTAACTTCTGGGCGTTTCTTGATCTCCCTGAGGAGCATGTTGATGGGGCCGTAAACATCGTTCGTCTGAATGCTGCGTACAATGCTGTTCAGCAGAGTCCGAGTCTCCTGGTGGTCAGTGGGGGCTAGAGTGCCCTTTTTTTGCACTGCACGACAATGACACTCACATTCAGTGACATGAAGTAGTCTACTGGCAATCCATTCATGAGGTTTCTCTACACTATTTATTAAGTTTATAAAGATATAAAGTGCACATTCTCATTGGTTGTTTCTAAAAACGTGACAATACTGAAAAAAAATAAAAATGATAATTTCAAAGTGCTCCTGCTGTACTCACAGAAGGTCCTCCAAAGCTGATAGAGGGGCTCTGTGGGCTCCTGGTGTAAGTTGACATTGTCCCACAGCAGCTGCACATACACCTGCTTACTGTCCTGAGACAGAGATGTCTGTGGGAGCTACGGGAGAAAAACAGAGAGGGGAGCATTATGCCAGTTCAGTTCAACCAGCATTTAGCAAACAATTACTGGGCTGAAATCACAGTACACACAATTTGAGGTACACAAATATGAGGCATATTTTCATAAAGAGACATTTAAAGACTCATTCTGAACTAGTCAGTAAGAGCATCAACAGTGTGAAAAAATGTCAAGTACCTGCACTCCATTGTTGCAATGTTCAGATGTGAGAATGAGTCCAGGCAGAATGCTGGGCAGGTCTAAACGGCGAAAATACCAAACCAGGTTCCAGAAGATGATGGGGTGCTGACTGAGGAACTTATGAGTATAGATTACCTGAGAGATAATGGATATGGATGAATTAGAGGCCATACATACATAAAGCCAAAACCACAATACAAGGCAACAGGCGGTTGCCTTCTGCACATCTTAGTGATACATACTTAACACAGCTAGAGACTAACACAAATAAAGGGTTCACAGAGTTCTTTGCCTCACACTCAAAACAGGAAAGGGCAACAGGGAAGTATTTGATGAATATAACCACATATATTTACTGAAAGGTTGTAGTAAAATCAAGCTTGAATACCTGATCCCCCTCATTCTCTAACAGCGATTCTAACTCTTTACGAAGGACCAGTGGACTGAGATACGGCACAGAAACTGGTTTTGGGTTTGGCCACTTTTGACTCAGGGTGTCCTGGAACATCAAAATACAGAATTAATCAATTGTGAGCAATAAGTATAATTCATAAAGCTCACAGAATATTAAAACAGGATGTTTCTCACTCACCGCCACCTCATGTAGGCTGCTGGGAAGGCTGGTAGTGGAAATGCCATGATTGGGTCTTTGGATCGAATCCAAACTCTGCAGTGGGCCTCCCACGCTGTTGCTCCGAGTTAAAGTGTTACGTTTCTCAGCTTGTTTCTCCATGAGACCCAGGGGGTCTGAATGTACTGGCTCTGGTACCAGGCTATGGTGCAAATCAGAAATCATAATGTGATCTGAGATTCATGACACAAACAATCAGTTAGCCAAAAACATTCCCATTTGACCTACTAATTGGAAAATAAATTCCAAATTTTAGCAACAAATTATTTCAGTTATTATTTAACAATAAAAACTTTAATATCACTTATATACTGATCTCAAAATTCAAGCCTTTGATATTTACTCATTCACCACATAAAAGTTGTTTTGTTACATTTCAAGAATGTGCTCACATACATCTTTGGGGTTCCAGTTTGAGTGACAGGCATCTCAACAGGACCCTTGCTGTCTTCAGGAGATTCTGGGAAGCTCATGAGGCCTGGAGGGTCACTAGAACAACCCACTTTCACTTCAGAGGAGACAGAGGTGGCCGGATGGTTGCTGGAGCTGTTAATACTGTCTCCTGATGTGCTTGTCTTCAAGTAGAAGCTGTAAACCAAAAATACACAGGAGCAGTTTATTATTATTATTATTACTCTCTATTAATCAAAATAGCATCTGTTTTTGTGGTGCAAAACACTGAACAAGACACTTATGTGACCCATATGAACATATGCCATTGCCAACAAGCACAGTTAAGTTTAATTTCCTAGTTGTACATGAATAATGTGTCAGATGATGCCAACCCTGAAACAACATACAGAACTACCACATTTTGCTATAAGTTTGGTTGCATCATATAATAATTGCTGTTAATAGTGTTCATTGTCTGTTTTATTACGTCTTTAATGGATTTTTCCGTACATTTCTGCCATATGTACATTAACTGACAGTCACCACTGATAAGCTACCACTAAATATTGTAGAAACTTAATTTGCTGTAAAGTTGCTTTGCAACGATTTGTATCGTGAAAAGCGCTATACTAATAAACTTGAATTATAAAAAATAAAAAAAATCTAAATATTACAAAAATGCATTTTTTAAATATGTTTCTTAATTTTCTTCAACACAGTAAAAGCAAGTAAAATGCACTTGCAGTGCATAATTCAGCATCAAGTGGTTTAGTAACTCACCCCGGTGTAGAGCGCAGGTCGTGGAACTCAACATGGAGTAGAGGGAGAAAAGAGATTTGACAGAAAGGACAGGTGCAGTTGAGATTGGAGTCATCAGCTGTCCAGCCTACCATGATCTCCTCGTCATACACCAGAGCTTCACAACCCAGACACTGAGAGCAGCTGGACATTAGAACCTGCCCAAAAGAAACATGAAGTTCAACTTTACTACTTAATTCTGAAGTGATACTGTATTGAAGCATCAGCAGAGGGTGATGCTCTCACCTCTAAAGCACAATTCTGGTAAATGCTGGAGGTGCTGGCATGATGAGAGGAACTATGTTCAGACCTCTCTGAGTCTGCACCTCTCACTGAGCGGCCTGGAGTCAAAGCTGTAAAGAATGCCAAAAAAAGAGAAATTTTCAAACAAATGAACACGGTGTACACACGGTTAACCTTGCAATAACAACACATTATCTTCAAATTAGAAATAAAATGACTGATGAAACAAATCTTTGTTGGCTTCATGCTGATACATGTGTTTTGGAGTGGACATTCAACATGACATGCATGTATGAGTCTTACGTGTCGACAGCTGTGCACGGCTGGTATCGCTGCTTTCACTGCTGCTGCCCAGGCTGGTGTTGCTGTGTGTGAGCCCGTTTGAGGCCAGGCTGGGCATCAGGCCTCTGGGTAAAGTGTTCTCTGTTGCTCCTTCTGCAGACAACAACTGCTCTTCTAGCCTAGCAGGGAAACTGTCTCTGGGCTGTGAGCTTTCCTCCTGAATCACAGACATCCAAAATACAGTCCAGACTAAACATATGTCCAACATTTACAATGGAAAAACTGGAATGCTTAAGAGGTTAGCTTCGGTACTAAACACACACAGGGAGTTTTGGTACTTCATGAGATGAACTAGTGGATATTTTAGTTTCTTAAACCAAATTGAGGTCTATAGGGACCCTCAGGGGCAAGAGCATGCTAGGACACATGAAGATTTAATTTTTTTTAACAAACAATCAGGGTATAAATTTCCTTTTATTTCAAAATGTTTAATGGAAAGTCCTGCATAATGAGTGTGCCTCAGGAAGCATTTTAAAGTAAAAAAAAGAAAAGAAATTCATGACCCCTTTAAAAGCTACTGCCCTCAACAAACAGTAGGTAGGTAATTACTCCTGAGTTTTATTCTCTAGAGCAGTTGGTGTAACTCAGATTTTGGTTTGTGTGCATCATGATCTCCTATCATGAAGATACTCAAGAAAACCTCTCTGGATTTCCTAACATCTTTATTTCTTACAGTCTCTCACCTCATCATCCGAGTAGTAGGCTGAGGCCACTGCATCCCACATTTTGCTGGCCACATTGGCTGCTTGCTTCATGCCTGACTTGAGCATATCTACTTTAGGCCCTAACAGCAGAGAGTCCATCTTGATGCCTGATATGGAGTTGATGACGGATCCCAGTGAACTGCTCTGTGACGACTTTACAAGCGCAGTCAGCGATGATGACCTTTGGCCTGCAGAGCCTGGGGTCTTGGGGGACTTGACTGCAAATGTCTTAGAACGCGTGACAGCAGGGCTACGCTTCGGAGTCTCTGTTAAACTGGCAATTTTGACCGGACCGATCGGAAGGCTTGATCTTCTTTCCAAAGACTGCTTTACTTCAGGAGAGTCTGGACAGTTAACTGATTTGTGGCTTGATCCCTGATGCAACTCCATGCTGGAAGATTTACCATTCAAGGGGCTCTGGAGGCTCATGTACATCTCAATCTCATCTGCAAGATTCCTTGACACCATAGGTGGAAAGGGCCGTGTGGACTCCTGGCTCTGAATGGAGGTTGCATCCTCAGTTTCCGATGCAAAGAGTGAAAGAGGATCCGCCCCCATCTCAACATCCTCCCTTTCCACAGCTTTAGAGGAGGAAGAGCCACTGCTTATGCTTCGCCCAACAACTTCGCTCCCCTGGGGTGTGTCTACTGAATCTTTCTGCTCTCTACTTTTCCCCACTTTCTCTTCTGCAGAACTGAATACTTTGTGTTCCTTCTGCTTATCTTCATGTTCCTGCTGGAGGGCAGAGCTCGTTGTAGCCTCCATCTTACACTCTTTAAAGGGAGTGATGGTTGTAAATGGAGGAGGGGTCAGACTGCCGGAGAATGCAGATGCAAGGATTTTTGCATCTGCGCCCATGTGATCAGCACTGAGCTCCAGACTGCCCTTCTTTTGTAGCATGCCAGCTTTGCTCTCTGCACTGAAACTGCAGCTGCGCTCCACAAAGGCTTTCATCCTCTGTTGCTGTCCAGCCTGGGAGAGTTGTGAAACTGTGATTACAGAGTCATCCTCCACAGGCAGGGCCACATCTTCACTCTTCTTACAGGGAATGAAGAGCTTAGCTGTACATACACCTGCTGGAGACATTTAAGACAACAAAAACAATGTTACTTACTTTATAAAGCTCTAAATAAACACTAGATTTTGCATGTCCAAAAGGAAAAAAAAAACAGTGCTCGCAAGGCAACAAAAATAACAATGTTCAAGTTTTAAGTAAGTTTAGGTTTCTGTTCTGTGAAAATAAAATGCAGGAAAAAGAATTTGTACCTAGTCTTTTTGTTAATCATAGAGTAAATTTTCAGTGACTGACCAGTTTCTCCCCTGTCTGCAGTGCTGTCAAAGTGGACAGGGATCTCAGTAGACAGTTTAACAATGCTGGCTACAGAAGGTGCCATCTCAGCAGGGCTGGGGGGCTCTGTCACAGCTACAACACTGTCTACAGAACTTGCAACATCGTCCCCTTTAAAGAGACAAAAAGATGACACTATCTTAAATAAATGATCCTGACAGCAGTGTATAATAGACAATACAGGGATGTAAATAATAACACATTAATGTATGTGATTAAAGAGGTTTAAAGACTGCATTATCGGTTTCATTCTGTTTCAGTGATTTAATTATCATAGAAGAATAAAATATCACCCACAAAACAATGTAATTTGTAAAAATTTGAGTGAAAATGGCATTGCAGTAGTACTGTGGCAAAAAAAAAATTGTTACACAAGAAATATTAAGTCCATAAAGTGTGGGACAATTGTTGTATTACAGTACCATTTTGGATCTTGGTTCCTTTGCTACTGCTAGTGTGGTTGGTGGAGAGAGGTGGAGAGGTTATAGGTCCATCAGTAAGGTCCTGGGGCAGCTCGTCCTTAGATCCATAACCCTGATCAGACTGACCGGCTTATGAAATCATAAATACAAAACATCCTCAGTCAACAATACAAAACAGAAACATAAGTAAAATTATATTTAATGTCACATCTACAGTACCTGTACTATAGTGACTGTCAATAGCGTCCTCAACTATAAGGCTGTGAGGGAAGAGAATGTGTTCCTCTACAATAGGGTCATTTGAGCGGTCTATACTGCCATGACTCAGTCTGTCTCCATCAGCACCTGCTGCTGTACCCGCTGAAAGCTCTATACAAAAACACACACCATTTCACAAATTTGTTTCATAAAGGTAAGAACTGAAGATCAAACTAAATATCATTACTTGTTTTTTATGTTATTGAATCTTTACTATCACACATGTCTAAATAAAATTAGTCCTACATTTATAATACCTGTTTTACATTTATCATTTTAAAGTTGCATTTGCTAAATAATTAATGCAAATTTAAACAGCTTGCTAGAGATTGTAATGTGCTCCAAGCCAGCATTTGCCAGACTATGGGTGCACAGGTCTGCGCCACAATTAAATGTTAATTGTTTATTTAGTCATTTAGCAGTAGTTTAGTCATTTAATTGTAGTGCAGTTTTGTGAATTTTAGCCTGAATGTTCAATGTAGGCAAACTATTTGTTTTTCCATAGCAACTTTTTTCAATTGCATGACATTTTCAACATTATGGTTGATTTGCAGTCCAGAATTTTTTTCTGTTTAGCTATATAGAATTAAAAATAGTATAATAGCTTCTTAATTAAGTTTGACTCTTGCAGTCATGTTTGTAAAGACGAATCATGAAACTACATCATACAATTACTTGCTGTAGATTTTTTATTTATTTTTTTAATTATAGAAAAGCTTGGGGATAATCCTTTTCTATTTAAGCATGGCAATACCCTTTTGCACAAATCAGGTCTCCAAAACAAATATACCTATTTTATAGAGTTCAGGGCTCGCAAAATGTCAAAATCGCTGGTTTTTAAGTAGCCCGAATATTAAAAAAAAGACATCGGCTGAAATTCACTGCAGACAAATCAGCATGATTAAAAACTTCAGTGATCGCTTTTTTCTTCAAATAACAAGTCAAGAGAGTAGGGGTGCAAGGGATCACAACACCCACGGCTCGGATCATATTGCATTATCATATCAGATTTTGAATAACAGATCGGGTCATTTTGCAGATGAGCAAAAAAATATGGTTCTTTATTATTTAAATAACAGAATATTTCTTTGATACAACAGCAAAAACTAGTATAGGGATGTAACGATTCACTGAACTCACGATGCGATGCGATGCGATACGATTCACGATACTGATTTCACAATACAATTTTCTCACAATTTTCCTTTTTAACAAAATGAGATTTAAGACAACTTATAAATGAAAAGGTGTCCTTTTATTATTTCTCCAACAAAATGCTGCACATTTCTTTGTGAAATTGAAATATGTCAAATAATAAAACTAACTTAATTTAAAACAAATCCCAAATCAAATAATACAAATCAAATAAATCTCTTTATATAAACAAACTAAGGCTTTGGCTGTGCTTTTTCAGAGGCAACCACTGTTAAAATGTCCGATCCAAACAAAGATGCTAAATACATGTTATTTAGACTGCAATTAGATTGTATAATTTCGAAATTTGAAGCAAAAACTGAATGGTCTGATTTTAGCTTTGTGAATGAGACGCAAATGTCACTCTCTGACAGCAGGTGACGCTTATGGAACAGCCCGTATTTATAGGCTGCTGCCCCTTTAAGACCACGGATCAAATATAATGATGCACTTCAGATTTCTTTCTCCACGGTTTACGTTCACTTAAGGCATAACCGACTGTGTTTACGAGAATACTTGCAGAGACAATGTTTGAGATCATTTTGTGTGTATGTGTGTATGTGTTCATTCTGATGAAAGGATATGCGAAAGAGTTTGAAGGAATTTGATATAACTGTTCAAGATAGCCCATCGGGAAGGGTGGCTTTTGGTAGCCCGACTAGAAAACACAATAGCCCCGGGACGTCGGGCTAGCGATTTTGCGAGCGCTGGAGTTGAATTTGATGTGGAAGAACTTGAGTAGTCTGCAAAAAGCCCAGACCACACTAAGATACTGTACATATACCCAGAGTGTGATTGACCAAATGAAAATCTGCTTTGGTCTCATGAAAGAGTGGTTGCAGTGAAAGTGCACTGCAGTAGCTAGTAAAAGTGTTGGCATGCCATTTATAAAATGATAAAGTAATATTAGTCTAGTTGCTTACCATTCCACTCAGAAGAATTTGTAATGCATATTTGAATATGCTGGTAGGAAAACTCTACTGTTGGAAATGGCAAATGCATTACCGTCTGACCAGAAGCGGGGATAAAGTGTCCAGAGGTTGTAATATCAAAAGCAGTCAACCACCAAACTGCATCCTGTATCTAACCATATCTAAATACCACAAAGGGGCAATATGTATAAAACAATTTTCAAATGCATGAGCATAGGAAGGAAGGAACTCAAACCTGTGGTTATCAGAGAAGGTCCTCCTTTAAGTGCTGTTCCACGCAACGCCTGTTTAAACTGCACCACTCCTCGCACCAGGTTCCGCATTTTGGTCCACATGAAGAGTCCACTACGGTTACGACTTGGCCAAGGACTTTCAAGGACAGCCTGGACAAAGCACAACCATTTACAAGTCAGCAGTAACCATGACACATTTTTTTCATAATGATAACACACTGACATTTGTAATGCTCCTGAATATGTAATTCAATGGATGTCAAGTCATTATCATTTGAATAGTGCTTTGTACAAACGAGATTGTTTCAAAGCAGCTTCACAGTATTAAACAGAAAAGTAACAGAATCAGTGATGCAAGAAAGACAATAGAAAGATGATAGCATAGGAAGACGATAGCATCATTATTCAGTAAGTACAGTGTTGGTTCAGTTCAGTTCAATAAGTGTGTAAAGTTTGTTCACTAGGAAACAAGCATAAGCAGCTCTACTGAAGACAGAAGTGTTGTTAATCAGCTCAAGTTACAAAATATGTTGCAAAATTAATCAGTTATGAACAAATTCAATCTAACTATAAAGTAGAAGACAATAGTGACTGCTAAACTCTTGAGTGGAATAATCTCATCTGTCAGTGAAGAGCTTTGTTTTAAATACACCTTTGAAGTTTGTGGTCTACAGATCAATTAATTAACAATAATAACAAAAACTTATGGAATTTGAACCGTTCTCAAAAAAATGTGTGAATTAAATTTGACAAAGATCATGTCAAAATAGATAAGCGGCAATCTATACACAAAACTTTAGAGTATTCATACCAAACTTGGTGTGTGTAATGACCAGGGTTGGGGAGTAATGGAATACAAGTAACGGCGTTACGTAATCAGGATACAAAAATCTAGTAACTGTAATTCGTTACAGTTACATCAAAAACAAAGTATTCAGATTACAGTTACATTTTGTAAAAAGTGGGAATACTAGTAGTAGGATTACATTTGTTTCATTTAAAATTAAATAAATGGGTATTTTGACATAACGCTATAGATTTAGCGCTGCATAGTTCCTGGCTCTGTTGGCACATGTTGAGTCACGTGAGCCGCCTGCTGGTGTGTGCGTTCGAAAATAACACCCGTCTACAATTATTCTCCTCAAATTCACGGGATGACCGAGACGCTGCTACAGTAAATTAATTACGATGCCTCCTGCTGTGAATGACGTTTTCATGTCCGGAAATTTCACAGTTATTTTGTTTTCAATTGTACAGCGTAAGCTATGCATGAAGACTCTTGCTTTAACAAAGGCTATTCAACCAACTTGAACATTTGCAGCTACGAGTCCGACTAGCTTGGAAATCATAATGTTAGCTAAAATGTAGTGTTGGTTAGTGATTTAAAATTCGATGCTGTGCATGACTGCAGTTGTAAGTTTTCTAATGGAAAATGAGTCTGAAAATGTAGAAATTAACATGAGAGTCCCCACACCCCGGATCAGTCAATGAAACGAAGAAAGATCATAGCATTTCACATGCATTTCGACATGTAGGCTTATTTTAAAATAGTCTAATATGTATATGGTGTCAATTTTTTTATATTGTTGTTTTAAACTATATTTATTATTACTTGTATATGTTAATGAAATAAAATAAAATAAATAATAATAAAAATAAAAACTATATAGCCACTAGATGTCTGCATAGCCTTTTATATAAATATATGGCCTGTAATATCTAGATGGTGAAACAAGACACGATTTTTAATAGTTTCAAATAGTTTTTTCTATAGTTTTTATTAGTTTTAATTTTAAAGTCATAGCTAAATAAAAGTACTTAGATATTGCTTTTTTTGACTTATTTACATATGTAACTTAAAGTAATCCAAAAGTAATCAGATTACATTACTTTTATATTGTGGTACTTGGATTACGTTACTGAATACTTTTTTAATGAAGTCATTTGTAACTGTAATGGAATACATTTTAAAAGTAACCCTCCGAACCCTGGTAATGACAAGCATGACCTGTGGATATGCTTATGACTTCTGCACAGTGGATTTTGGTCTCAACGATCAAAAATCATGAGACTCCTTGAGACTGATCCAAAATATCCAAAATAATGTCACCCATTTTGGGTGACTGCCATTTTGAACTTTGTAGTAAAATGTGGTATTTTGTATTATCAAAAAAGTCTGCATGTGTCATTGGCACCATTCCTTCTCAAAAAATGCTAATAGATATTGATTTCTTTAGCCTATTGTCATGAGACTGATTTTAATAGATTGCCTGGCCTGGGCCATGTTGTGAACATCACTACCAAATATAGCTGCAAGCAGCAATTAAGGGTCCAAGAACAACAGTGGCAAAAGAAGAAGCTAAATATGGCAGGGAGCACCAGACCAACTGCAGTATCTAGTAACTAATACGGTTTAAGTCGAAATGGCTGAAAAATCATAAATACAACCACTAGTAATATGATTGAATGGCTTATCACATTTGACTAATAGTTGGCAGCTTGTCACTGATGTGGTCAGTGTGAGGTGATAATGACACACTTACAGTTGAGGTCAAAAGTTCCCCTAGCAGAATCTGCAAAATGTTAATTATTTTACCAAAATAAGAGGGATCATACAAAATGCATGTTATTGTTTATTTAGAACTGACCTGAATAAGATATTTCACATAAAAGACGTTTACATATAGTCTACAAGAGAAAATAATAGTTGAATTTCTAGAAATGACCCTGTTCAAAAGGTTACATCCACTCGATTCTTAATACTGTGTTGTTACCTGAATGATCCACAGCTTTAGCAGTTTAAAAGTTATTAGCATAAACGTGAGTGCAACTTTGAGCTATTGGTGGCACTAGAGGGTTTGAGTTAGAGACTTCAGATTCACTGTGGTTATAGTTGGGAATATCACTCTATCTGTGTGCCAAATTTCATAACTTTGTTGCAAGCAGTTCTATGGGCTGAACAAGAGTGGGAGAATCAGAATAAGAAGGGGGGGGGGGGGAA